>NC_056050.1:9605277-9905277 GCF_004379255.2 Salvia splendens | reverse complement strand
TTTGCGCTCAACAGTCTCCCTAGGACCCTCTTTGCCTCACTGACCCTTAACTGTGTGAAACTTCCCCCCGATGAGGAGTTCGCCAAGTCTTTCGTGGCCCTGCTCATTCCCTCATAGAAGACATGATGTATCTCTATGTCCGCCATGTGATGGTTGGGACACGCATCCAAAAGGCCCATATACTTCGCCCAATATTCACTCAAAGGCTCGTCGTATCCTTGCCTCACACTAGTGATCTCTCTCTTCAATGCGCTCGTCTTAGATGATGGGAAAAAATTTCCTAGGAAAATTGACTTGAAGTCGGCCCAGCTCTCGATGGAATTAGGAGGCAGTCGCATGAACCATAAGTTTGCCTCTCCTTTAAGAACGAACGGCAAGGCTTTCAACCTGTAGTCGTCCTCGGTTGCCCCTGCTGGTCTCCTCTGCGCCCTACAAATCTTACAAAACTCATGAAGGAACTCGTAGGGGCATTCATAGCTTTTTCCGCAGTATGTAGGTAGAATTGCTATGACATGAGGCTTCACATCACAAGCAGTCTGACCAGGGGTGACCACGATAGCTTGCGGTGGTTCTCCTTCGCTATGCGCATTCAGCGTACCGATTTCTGGATCTTCGTCCACGTTGGCAGCCATTTTCGGATTGCCTTCCAACAGTGCTATCTCCACGGGTATTGGTCCTTCTATGGTGTACTGCTCTTCGTCGCTACTCGTGCCTAGGTCAGACAGAGCTGTCGATAGGCCAGAACGAGTAGTCACGAATATGGTTCCTCGCTGGAGTATCTTCGGTCTCCATTGGTCAGGAGCCGAACTGCTTCTCATAAACTGAAAAGAAAAGATAAAAGAAAGATTATGCACAATATATACTCCAAAGTATCACTCGGAATAACTGTAAATAACGCCATCCATCCCCGGCAACGACGCCATTTGAAAGAGCGTAGGTTTGCAGGTGTCGTTCAAGCAAGGATGTATATGGGAGAGGTGTTGGACAGACAGTTGTGTACGTGGAAAGTGGGGAACATGGTTTCAGGAGGTATATGGAAAGTACTAGTTTACTATAAAAGGCTAAATAGAATATCAGAGAAAAGAGGTGGTAGTTGGGTGGCTGGGCTGTCAGATCTGTATGGTACATGCAGAAAAGTAAAGGACAAAAAGCGAAAAGTAACTAAAAAGCAAAGTGGTCCCCAACATTGGATATGGACATCGTCTTCTCTAACAAACACAAACTAAAATCAGAATATCAAGCAGATTCAGCACCATTAAAACACAGATTAACAACTCAAGAAACAGATCTGCAATTAAAATCTCAAATCAAAAGATCAAACACTGAAACTGTAATTACGCCGACTGGTCAACATGCAAGTTGGCAGAAATCACGTAAACAGGGTTTCCACACTTAACCATTTCAGAACCGAAATCTAAAAGTTAACTAGACTATTAAACTCAAATCTACCAATCGGGAATGAAACATGCTTGTAACACTTGAAAATTACTAATGCAGCTGAATCTAAGTTATCTAGGCAGGAAAGAAAGGAATCGGTACGACAAACTGAACAGAAATCAACTTCATAGAACTAAACATGTTCGGGTCTTCAACGAGTACTTCAAAGCAGCGAAAATCAAACGCAACAAAGATCCAACGGAACAAAAAGCAAGTAAATTTAACTACGAAAGCGTAATAAAAGTGTTTTGCCACTCCGGACGGTGGAACTTCTGAACTAAGATCTTGCTGGCTGGAACGAGGACGAGTGGAACTCCGGGAGCTTCTGGATCTCAAGTGATCATGGCTGTGGCGAGGAACGAGAAATGCGAAAGACAATGCTGAAGGGGTGATCTGCCGAAGAGATTGCTAACTAAGCTTAGGAGTCTTCTAACTACTCGATGATGATCTTCTCTCCCCAAGTGGCTTCTTTATATAGGGAGGCTTCCCTTGATTTTTAGGGTAGACTTCAGGCGATAAAATGACTCTTTTGCCCCCTTGCTGGCGGCTGATCCTCCCAGCTATCCTTCTTCTCCATCTCGAGCCTTTTGGCATGCATACTGGTCAGGATAGCGACATCCTGACGCCCTTTTTCACTTGAATCATTCTGAAACTCCCCCACTGGCTAGAACGCTTAACCTGCACACTTTGACAACTATTTTTGCAGATATATTTCACTTATGCGCATCATACTGACCAGTAACCTAGGCCTAGAATACGACTTATCAATTACCCAAGTGGCCATGAAAAGTATATGGGTATTATAGAGAAAGTCTTGCTATATGAATTATATTGTGCTCATAAGGAGTAAGACACTTGGAATTAAATAAAAGTCTGTTACTGTGTGTTTATATGTTATCATTAAAGTTTGTATACAGTATGGCTGTTTAGATAACATATGTTGTATTGAGAATTAAAGCTCATCTCAATGAAAGGTTTATTCATATAAAGTTAGAATTGATTTGTGATACATGGAAGGAATCATGTCGACTAAATGATTGTGTGACCGCCATGATTCAATCAAGTCTAACTTTATATGTATTTAAAGGATATACGAACTTCATTGTAAAGTGTGTAGAAAGGTTATTAAATCATTAAAAGATATAAAGGTCAAGTGGGAGAATGTAAGAATATTTATATTCCTATATGTGACCTATGTAGATATTGGTTTAATATTAAAGATTAAGTTCAAACATATTAGTTGGATTCTAATATAAAAGACGATACCGTGATGGATCGGTTTCGATTAAAGAATTAGAATCGGGTGTATTGATAACCCTCTTCTCTTGCCTTGCATAGATGGTATAAATATGTGTACATTAAAGTGTATAAAAGATGGAAAACTGTAGAATAAAGTCTACAAAAAATCTGATGGGTTTTACAAGAAAGGGTGTAAGTGAACGGATGCAACCTTTCACAAAAGGTTGCGTATAACTTACATAAACAAATCAGATTTTCAGATTTGAAGGTGATAAGAATCTCTACAGAATTCTATATACAAGAAAGGGAATACAGTAAAGTCATATTATTACAAGATTCTTCTCCATCGAAAGAATCCGAAAAGCAAAGGCTAAAGAGACGAAAAGATCAACCGCAGCTTTTAGGGGAAACATCAACTCGTGTAATTCCAGCCTACATCAAATATAAACTATGGATGGAGGTTGGTAAATCATCTCTTTGATGTGGTATATGTTATGGTTGAATAAATACAAATCTAGAATGTGATTTCGGTATAGAAATCGGTAAAGCATCGAAAGATGGCTAACAGGTACCTCTTGTTTTCGTAGTGAGTCCTGTTCCCATCCCACTTCCTCTTCTCCCGGGAATGATGTGGTGGGTGTAAGGCCAGTGCTGTGTTCTCCGTCACTCTCTCGTTGGGCATAGCTGCCTCAACATCTAGCGTAAGGCCCAACGCTTCTGCATATGTAAGTTTCCCACGACTAGCTAATGTCATCTTTATCTCATGCCTTAGACCCTCATGGAACTTCTCGGCCAGTTTCTCGTCAGTATCAACTTGTTCAGGTGCATACTGGGTCATATCGCAGAGTGTTCGATCATATTCAGTCACTGACATGCGCCCTTGGGTTAAGTTATAAAACTCAGCCGCCTTCGCCTTTCGGTAGCTCTTTGGCACGTACTTGTTATATATTGCCTCCTTGAAATTCTCCCAAGTTATTCTACCCACTTGATCTCGTGGTGTGGTCTTCATCTTGGTATCCCACCAGAAGTCAGCTGGCCCAGTTAATTGGTAGGTCACACAAGCCATTCGTTCTACATCGTTGCACATCAGAATCGTGAAAATACGCTCCAATGCGTGTATCCAACTTTCAGCCTTTTCCGGCTCTCCCATTCCATCTAAGATAGGTGGTTTTTGTTTCAGGAACAATTTCACAATTTCTCGGTCTACTTGAGGCGGATGAGGTGGTGAAGGTGGTTGTGGGATTGTTTGCCCTACACTCTCGTATACCGTCGTCTGAGGTGTAGGCACCCGGTTCCCATTCCTTACATTACATCTTGGCGGCATTCTGATTCATTACCAATCAAACGGGTTATTATCGCACTTATTCAAATCTATAAATAGTTATGTTGTATAGTTGGAAAGGTCATGTAATATTTCACAAGTAGGGATCAAGGGACAATTGTACAACAAGACAAAAGATAATTGTGTCATAGATAGAGTAGGACCATTGTATCATGGTGTAGCAAAAGATATTTGCACAACAGGATAGCAAAAGACATTTGCACGATAGAATAAAGAGAAACAATTGTATCATGGATTAGCAAAAGATGTTCGCACAATGGGATAACAAAAGACGTTTGCACGATAGAATGAAGAGAAACAATTGTATCATGGATTAGCAAAAGATGTTCGCACAATGGGATAACAAAAGACGTTTGCATGATAGAATAAAGAGAAACAATTATATCATGGATTAGCAAAAGATGTTCGCACAATGGGATAACAAAAGACGTTTGCACACAGAATAACAAAGGACGATTACAAAATAGGATATCAAGAACAATTGCACAATAGAATATCAAAACACAATTGCCCAACAAGGTAGCAAAAGTAGAAGTTTCCATAGCAAAACGTTGCCTCCAAGAGGTCTTAGTATCAATCACAACCAAGGAAGGAGGAGCCAAAACGTGGAAATAAAATGAATAATAGTCTAGAAAAAACAATATGGTATCAAAACAAGGGACAAACGAAACAATCTTCCTAAATTTCTCCTTCCTCCCTCTCCTCCTCCTCCCCCTTCTCGATCTCACCGTCAGTCTCTGTATTCAGGTTCTCTTCTTCCTCGAAGGGTTCCTCCTCTTCTTCCTTGTCTTCTTCTTTAGCGCGTACTGGTGAAGGGACTGTCGTGATTATCTTCTCGACCTCCCTTTCTATTCTTAAAGGGGCTGAGGTGCGCATTCCGAGGCTTGTTCTTCTGGGCACGCACGAGACATGTGGCTCACTATCATATCGATACTTCTTTATGAGGGCTTGATCCGGCAGAAGGATCTGCGGAGGTGGGGAACGCGGTGGTCCATCGGTTGCCCTCACTAAGGCCGGAAGTAGTACTTCTAGAAGGTTGGGCAAGTCCCCTCGCGGTGTATACTCAGGCGGACTATACCATGTGAACGATTCTGCTGCCTTAGCGACCCACTGGCTCCAAGAGGACGATAGGGTGTGGATTTGTCACGACCGCCCTTTAGGGTTAGTAAAAGTGGACAATCGTGATTAAGAGACTTAATGAACAAACATAGAAAACTAGGGTTTAAATAACGATTTGACCAAGAATTTAAGTTAAATAAATAAACGACCAAGGGTATTTATGTTTAATAAAGGAAAAGACTTAAAGGTTTGACATTATTCAAAAGATAACAAGTTTTCAACATCCAATTAAACAGTTTCAAAGTTTAACGCAAGTAAGTATAGAAAACATCACAGCGGAAGCATCCAAGAGAGGAGTGCAGTCATGTGTGAGGACACAACAACACTTGGAGTTTCAAAACAATCATAGTATATTATTAATTCTGCTCAACACCACTAACCACTCGTTGCCGCTTAACCCGCACATAGGGAAAACACATGCAGGGACTGAGTACTTATGAAAATACTCAGTGGCTCATGCCGAAAACATTTTCAAATAAAAGTATATGTTATCATGCCATATGTAAGTAATCATCGAGGTTTTAACTTTAGAAATGCCCGAGGCACCAAAATATTTTCCATTATCCAAAATCTTGACTGCGCAGTCATTTTCCCATAGACGTCAACCATATCTGCTCATACATGACAAGGAATGCGGCCGCAAACCACGTCACTAGACCGGCCAGCCCGTACGCTAGCACACGGTCTACCATAGGTGTACACTAATCCAAGTAAGGTTTGCGGCCCTACGAGGATCCGAATTCGATTTAAATAATGGTGGCAAAAGCCACCTCAGATAGGCACATTAAAACAAAGCACGACATGATAAACATAGTAATTTCCATCGATAAAGTAATTAGGACATGGTCCTTAGTTAAAAGAAAGCCCACCTTGACCATTTAGATTTTAAGTAATGCTTTCCCTTTGTTATCACAGTTCACGCACGAGTTATCACCTTTAGATAATATGTATTACCAACCAGTGACAAACATTGAACCATCATTATGCATGTCCCAACGTTTTTCCTTTATCCCCATCGACAAAGAAAACACACCATAGCATACATCTTTGAATAACACATCACCTCATCATAGAGGGGTTCTGAAACACTTATATAAATCATGTGTATCATTTCACGTAACAACATAGTTGCTTTTGTAAAGATAGAAATCTGGCAGCACTGCAATATCATTTTGTAAAAATCATTAAAATTTCACCCGACTTCCGTTGGGGCTAAACTTTTACCACACTGCAGTAGACTCCTCAAATAACTTCCAGTTAAAAAATCACGTCAAAATAACCTTTTTAGGTCGGTCAAATAGAAAACGTAACTCACTGGTCGAGAAAAACAGTTTCTGGAAGAACTGCGCAGTCAACTTTAAAAATTCATCAAAAATTCATCTTTCGTTAAATAGGTTGAAATTAATACACAACACAGAAGACACCATGACGTTTACTCAAAAAAAAGAATTGTACAAAAAACGAGTTTGTTTGGTTGGTCAAACATGCGACGGAATCTACTGTCCGAACGCTACAAATTTCATGCTTCCAAATTCGAATTAGGGTTTTATCCCCATTCATTCAAACACAATCTTCTCATGCTTCAAACACACACATATGCTTCAAAGAGTCCTCACACTCATGTTTTCATATAATCGCACATCATTCACCAACGATTTATTTAGACATCACGAAATTGCATTCAAAACGCATACACACATACAAACACATATTCCCCACCGATTAAATCCTTAGATTCGAAATCCCTACACTCACTATATGCATGAGGGAAACAGAAGAAAAGTTTGGATGGAGAGGATGAAGAAAAGTTTGATTTTTACCATCTTTGATTAAAACGATCGGTAGAACAAATATAAATCTCGATTCTTCAACAACTCTTGGCAATGGAAGAGTGGAGTAGAAGAACAAGTGGAGAGGATTGGAGAGGGGAGGGGCGTGTGTGAGGGAGAGAGAGGCGTGAGATTTGGGGTTAGGGTTCTCCTTCCCCTCTTATTTATAGGATTAGAATAGGCTCTCAATTAATTTGGAAGATTTGGAGAATTAATTACATGAATATTTGAAGGAGGTTTGGGGAGATTTGAGGGAGGGAATCAACGTGAATTTGGGGAGAAATAAGGAGAGATTTTTGAAAATCAGAGTTAATTAATTAGCCTATTATTTTATTTGGTATTTCACGGAGATAAAATAATACGGAGCAGAAAAATTAATAAAATCCTCCCAAATTAATAGGAAGTAGGCGTGTGATTTTTGGTTCCTCCCACAAGGAAAATTTCCAAATCTTCAATAGAATAAAGTAAGGCAAGATTTGTTAGGATATTCTAATTCATTCATGGAAAGAAATAAGTAAGGAATCAATTATAGAATAATTAATTTCTCCTCTACCAAAATTAGGAAATTTCAAAAATCTCCATGAACAAGTCATAGGGGTCAAAATTTCCATGGAGGAAATAAAGAATAATTGGCTTTGGATCTAATTTGGATAATTATCCCAAGCAAATAATTAAATCCAAGAAAATAGAATTTCTTTCCATTAATTAATAGTGGTCGAAAATTCTAAAAGAAAATGGGTAAGGTAATTATTGATGATCCTATTTAAATCATACTCCCCAAAATAAAAATATAATTTACGGCAATATATATTTCATTCCGCATCAATTAATTAAAGCCATGTCATAAATCAACAGATTTGACTCAGTCAAATCAAAATTAGGTCACCAGTGCAAATACAGAACAATTCGTCATTTAATTTGCGACATTAAAGAATTTAAAGCAAAACGTCTTAGGGTTCAGAAATTAGGTTCGAAAAGTGGGGCGTTACATCCTACCACTCTTAAAAGAAATTTCGTCCCGAAATTTGGTACTCTCATGGGAAGAGTTCTGGGTATAATTCCATCATCTTGTCCTCGAGCTCCCACGTGGCTTCTTCGTGCCCATGGTTTCTCCACTGTACCTTCACGTATGCAATTGGTTTATTTCAAACGTTCTGGACCTTTCGGTTTTAAATCATTTGGGGTCTCTCCTCGTAGCTCAAGTCCGGGTTTAACGTGACTTCTTGGTAGTGAATCACGTGCTTTGGGTCAAACACGTATTTCCACAATTGCGACACATGAAAAACGTTGTGTACGTTCCCAAGGCTTGGGGGTAGCGCCAAACGGTATGCAACAGGACACACTCCTTCAAGGATTTCATAAGGCCCAATAAATCGCGGTTTCAATTTTACCTTGACACCAAAGCGCATTATCCCTTTCGACGGGGATACCTTGAGAAAGACCTTGTCGCCCGCTTGAAATTGTAAGTCTGTTCGTCGTGCATCCGCGTATGACTTCTGTCTGTCTTGAGCTTCTTTTATCCTCACACGAATTTGGCGAATGATTCCGACCATTTCTTCGACTGCATTGGGCCCGAGTACTTTTCTCTCACCAACTTCGTCCCAGTAGAGCGGGGATTTACACTTTCTCCCATACAAGGCCTCGTACGGTGCCATGTTTATCGTTGTCTGGAAACTTTTGTTGTAGGCGAACTCAATTAGTTGTAGTGCGGACTCCTAACTTCCCCCTCGGTCTAACACCACGGCTCTTAACATATCCTCGAGGGTTTGGATCGTTCTTTCAGATTGCCCATCCGCCTGCGGGTGAAAAGCTGTGCTGAAGTTCAGTCGAGTGACTAACTCACGTTGTAGGCTGATCCAAAATCTTGACATGAATATCGGGTCATGGTCAGACGTGATCGTCACTGGGACTCCATGCAGTCGCACTATTTCCCTTATATACACTTGAGCTCGCTTGTTTGATCCATAGGTTATGGGGATCGGTATAAAGTGTGCGCTCTTGGTGAGTCGGTCTATAATTACCCATATGACAGTATTCCCTCTTTGCGTCTTTGGCAATGCTGTCACAAAGTCCATGGCAATGTGCTCCCATTTCCACTCGGGAATTTCTAGTGGTTGCAACTTTCCGTACGGTCATTGATGTAGAGCCTTCACTATTGGCAGGCTAAGCAGCGTTTCACAAATGCCGTTGTATCCCTCTTCATACCATTCCACCAAAAGGACTTCTTCAAGTCTTGGTACATCTTCGTACTTCCTGGGTGGGCGGTGTAAGGAGTCTCATGTGCTTCGCTCATCACTTCATTTTTGAGCTCCTCGTCGTCCGGTATGCATAGTCTTCCTTCGAAGGTAAGAGCATTGATAAGTCGCATTCTAGGCCATGGTTACGGGTCAGTATGATGTGCGTAAATGATTAGATTTGCAAAACAGTTGCTCAAAGTATGCAGGATAAGCGCTCCAGCCAGTAGGAGAGTTTCGGAATGATTCAAGTGAAAAGGGCGTCAGAAAGATGTCATGCTGACCAGTATACATGTTAAAACGGCTCGAGATGGAGAAGAAAGATAGCTGGGAAGATCAGCCGCTAGTAAAGGGGCAAAAGAGTCATTTCATTGCTTGAAGTCTACCCTAAAAATCAAGGGAGGCCTCCCTATATAAAGAAGCCACTTGAAAAGGAGACTCCTAAGCTTAGTTAGCAATCTCTTCGGCAGATCACTCCTTCAGCATTGACTTTCGTATTTCTCGTTCCTCGCCACAACCATGATCACTTGAGTTCCAGAAGCTCCTAGAGTTCCAGTCATCCTCGTTCCAGTCAGCAAGATCATAGTTTAGAAGTTTCATCGCCCGGAGTGGCAAAACACTTTTATTGTGTTTTCGTAGTTTAATTTACTTGCATTTTCCTTACGTTGGATCTTTGTTGCTTTTGAATTTCGCTGCTTTGAAGTACTTGTCGAAGATCCGAACATGTTTAGTGCTATGAAGTTAATTTCTGTTCATTTTGTCGTGTTGATTTCCTTTCCTCCTGCCTAGTTAGCTTAGATCTAGTGTTTCTGGTTGTTTTAAGTGTTAAATCGTTATTCCTGCTTTCGTCGCAACTTGCTCTAAGTTAGTTTAATTTGGAACTGTTTGATTGTGAAGAGAATCGTTGCATGCGAAGTCTAGTTTTTTTAGTCTTGATTCGTTTCCATATTGACCAGTATACGGAGATACAGTGTCGGTTTTTTATTTCAGATTTGGTATTCTTATTTGTGGATCTGTGTTCGTGGGACGTTATTCTGTGTTTTACGTGATGAATCTGGAGTTGTCATCTGATTTTGATCATGGTGTGTTGAAGAAGATGATGTCCATGTCAATAGTAGGGGACCACTTTTGCTTTTTAGATGCTTTTTTGTTTTTTTTGTCCTTCACCTTTAGTTAGTACCTTGCAAATTTGTCAGCTTGTCACCTAACTACCTACCCCTTTCTGATATTCTGTTTGGCCCAAAATAGAAACCCAGTACTTTTCGAATATTTTCTGTTACACCGTTTCCACCAAAATTCCACGTACACCACCACATGTCGACCAATATTCACCTTTACTAGTCAGGAGGACACCATCTCAATTTTCCGTCTAGGTAGAGACTCAACCCAAGCGTGGTAGCTAACCAACCCTTCCAGAATATCACCACGATCACTCCAAACCGTCACCATCTCTGTGGGATTCGACTCCTACCTTCACTATACTACCCAGTAGAAGAGGGTTGAGGCATTATTGATACCAGGTTTAGGTCTAGCTGGGGATTGTTCCATACTGATCAGTAGGACACACCTTTGCTTGAAACGACACTTGCAAACATGCTCTTTCAAATGGCGCCGTTGCCGGGGATGGATGGCGTTATTTACTGTTATCGTGAGTGATACTTTGGTGTATATATTGTGCATAACCTTTCTTTTTCTTTTCCTTTCAGTTTATGAGAAGCAGTTCGGCTCCTGACCAGTGAAGACCGAAGATACTCCAGCGAGGAACCATATTCGTAACTACTCGTTCTGGCCTATCGACAGCTCTGTCCGACCTAGGCACGAGTAGCGACGAGGAGCAATACACCTTAGAGGGGCCAATACCAGAAGAGATACCACTGCTAGAAGTAAACCCAAGGGAGATGACTGCCCACGTGGATGATGATCCAGAGATCGGTACGCTGAATGCGCATACCGAAGGAGAACCACCGCAAGCTATCGTGATCACCCCAGGGCAAATTGCCTACGATGTGAAGCCTCATGTGATCGCAATTCGGCCTACATACTGCGGGAAGAGCTACGAAGGGCCGTACGAGTTCCTTCATGAGTTTTGTAAAATTTGTAGGGCACAGAGAAGGCCAGCAGGAGCGACCGAGGATGATTATAGACTGAAGGCTTTGCCGTTCGTGCTGAAGGGGGAGGCTAACACCTGGTTCATGCGCCTGCCCCCGACTCCATTGAGGTTGGGCCCGATTTCAAGTCAGCTTTCCTAGGAGACTTTCCCGTCTCAAAGACGAACGCGCGCTGAAGAGGGAAAAAACAAGCGTGAAGCAGGGAGTACGAGAACCATGAGCGACAGTGGCGAGGTATATGGGCCTTTTGGATTCATGCCCATCATCGTATGGCGGACATCGAAGATACATCACACCTTCTATGAAGAGGTGAACGTTAACAAACCAAGGACCTGGGCCAATTCGTCATCGGAGGAAGCTTCACGCAGCTACGGCGTCGGCGAAGCGAAGAAAGAGTCCTCAAGGAAGTACTGAAATGCGAAGAAGAAGGAATATGGACCATTCAAGGGATGGATATAACCGAGAAGTAGTTGCAAAGTGCCTCATCTGCTAAACCGGAGCGAAAACTTGAGCAGAAGATGAAATTTTGAAGATTGGAAGAGTTGAAGAAATCACTTCTGAGTGCAATGAAGAAAAAACACTCCACCACCCTCTCTAACTGACAATCACAAGGGTGCAGAGCGGGACTCAGGGGTTCCATACGATCAGTCAACCGACCTTGGTTCGGATGGGAGCAGGCTAAGCCGGGTCTTTTAATTCAACACGAGAATTGGATCCAGGGGAGGCAACGGGACACGCCGTGGAGAGATCACCCCAATTTTTGATGGGGAGATGGGGGCCAAAACCACAACCAAGGTCCAAGTCCGAATCAATACCAATCCCAGCCGAACCAGAATTTCAACCGTGGCCCAGAGAATCCGAACAACCAGTTCAACTGGTCGAGAAGGAACCAACAAGCCCACAGTCAACAACCCCAAAACCAACACCCACCAAATTAGAACCAAAACCCTGTTTATGTACCACCCCATCAGAGAAATTTCCAAAATTATCATAATCAACCTAACCAGGGTCCGCAACATCACCAAAACCAGAACCAGTTCCAACATCACCAAGACCAGTATAACCCTCCTGGGCAGTATAATCAATACCCACCTAACCCGAACCAGCAATACTTCCAGAATTACCAACACCAAGGACCGAGTCAATCCCAATACCCCAACAGGTCAAGGAGGTCCATGGAAGACATGATGGGAGAGTTGCTCGAATCACAGCAAGGCATCAAGGGTGAGTTACAGTCCCACAACGAAGTAGTTCAAGGGATGCAAAATGCCTAGAAGGAACACAAGGTGAACATGGATATGATGAATAGGCAGTTGGCCCAACTTGCTAGTTCGATGGGTGAAATGAAGGAAAACTCAGGAAAACTCCCGTCTACAGTCCATGTACCCGAAAAGGCGAACGTGAGCAAGGTCACACTACGGTCCGGTACCACCTATGAAGGACCCAATCCGAAAAAAATTAGTGGAGAGCCAAGTGGAGCAGCATTACTGAGAGACGTTATCTCGAAAGAAGAGCTACGTAGACCTCTACCCCAGATGCAAGACCCATTTTTCTTGGGAGAAACACCATGTGGGAAAAGCGAACCCGAGAACGTACTGGTCAGGAAGGAATCTCATCAGGAGGTAGAATCCAGAACGGAGGCTCAGACCCAGAATCTACCCAAGGAAAGTTCCAAGAAGGTTGCTGAAGGACCGGTAGAGGAGAAAAAGGGGGAGAAACCATTCCCTTACCGTTTCGTGACTAAAAGGAAGAAGGAAAACCCGGTGGACTACTTGTCAATTTTCGGGAAGCTGGATGTTACCATACCATTCCTCCAGGCCGTGAAACTACCCCCACTTGGGAAATTCATCAAAGAGTTCATAGCCGGAAAGGCCCGGGAGGATGGGAAGATCATGGTAGAAGGGATCGCATCCGCAATCGTGCAGGAGAAGCTACCGCCCAAGAGGGCCGATCCAGGTGTGTTCACTTTGCCTATAACTGTAGGAGAGGTGAAATTCGAGTATGCAATGTGTGATCTCGGGGCTTCTATAAATGTCATGCCATTGTCGATCTATAACCGATTGAAAGGAGTTAGATTGTCAAGTACTAGGGTGTTGATCCAACTAGCCGATAGGTCATGCATAAGCCCCGAGGGAGTTGTGGAAAATGTGTTAGTTAGAGTGCATGATTTTACCTACCCTGCCGACTTTTATGTGATCAAAATGAGTGAGTCCGAGGCTAGGTAATCTAGTGGCATTCTGTTGGGAAGACCATTTTTTAGAACAACCAAAACAATAGTAGATATGGCTGAGGGGACAATTTGCATAGATTTTCATGGGGAGAAGTATACTTTTGATATAAATGAGGCCATGAAAAAGCCCATTGATTCTGAAAACTTGTGCTATGTTGATGTGATTGACCCCCTAGTCCAAGATTTTCTTGAGACCGAACTATTGCAGGAGAAACTACAAGCTTTAGATGTGTATGAGCAGGCTGACGTGAAAGCTGCTGCATGGTGTGATCTGATCAGTTGCCAAGGGTTAACCGATGAAGAGATAGAGGAGGCGATCAAGGAATTCTGCCAGAAATCAGAATTTATTGGAGCCGCAGTGCTAAGATACCGGCCAGTATAGAGGAACCCTCAGAAGAAGGATTAGAGAAAGAAGGAGAAACTGGAAGAAACCCTCTACCCGAAGATGCACTTCCACCTCAAGTTGAGCTGAAGAAATTGCCATCGAATTTGAAGTATTCCTTCCTCGGAGAGGAGAACTCATATCCGGTGATCATCAGCAGCAGCCTTACGAAGGAACAAGAAGCGAGGCTACTGACCGTGCTGAGCAAGAACAGGAAGGCGATTGGATGGAGTCTTACAGATTTGGTGGGGATAGGCCCCGACGTCTGCATGCACCATATTAGGCTGGAAGAAGGAGTGAAAGCACATCGAGATGCTCAAAGGAAGGTAAACCCTAACATGCGAGAAGAAAAATTGAAAGAGATTTTGAAATTGTTATCGTTGGGGATATCTATTCAGTGCCGGATAGTGAGTGGGTCAGTCCAATCCATATGGTTCCAAAGAAGTCAGGAATCTAAGTCGTTCAAAATGAGAAGAATGAGCTGATACCGACGAGGCTAGTTACGGGTTGGCGCATGTGCATCGATTACCGTAAGCTGAACAACGCGACTAGGAAGACCATTTCCCTTTGCCTTTTATCGACCAGATATTGGAGCGACTGGCTGGGAAGAAGTACTTTTGCTTCCTGGATGGGTACAGCGGATACTTCCAAATTTACGTGGACCCTGAAGACCAGGACAAGACCACCTTCACTTGCCCATTCGGAACCTATGCATACAGACGCATGCCTTTTGGCCTATGCAACGCTCCAGGTACGTTTCAACGCTGCATGATGGGCATATTCTCCGATTTGATAGAAGACTGTATAGAGATATTCATGGATGACTTTATGGTCTACGGGGATTCGTTCGACTCTTGCCTTCATCATTTGGACATAGTTCTGGAGAGGTGTGAAGCAAAGAGTTTGGTTTTGAACTTTGAAAAGTGTCATTTTATGGTCACCGAGGGGATCGTTCTAGGACACGTGGTCTCGGAGAGAGGAATCCAGGTAGATCGAGCTAAAGTGGATGTTATATCCAAATTACCATTCCCTACTGATCAGAAGGGTATAGGGGGTTTTCTGGGGCACGCCGGATTTTATCGAAGATTTATTAAGGATTTCTCAAAGATTGCCCAACCCCTTACCCGACTTTTGCAGAATGGGGTTGAGTTCGACTTTGATGAGCAATGCAAGGCTGCTTTCAATCTTCTAAAGGAAAAGCTGATCTCCGTACCTATCATAAGGGCTCCTGACTGGAATTATCCTTTCGAAGTAATGTGTGATGCCAGCGACTACGCAGTGGGAGCCGTACTAAGCCAGAAGATCGATGGGAAGAGGTACGTGGTTTTTTATGCATCTAAGACTCTGAATCAAGCCCAGCGGAATTACGATACCACTGAGAAAGAGATGATGGCAGTGGTGTATTCCTTCGAGAAGTTTAGGCCGTATTTGTTGGGATCGAAGGTCGTCGTATACACTGACCACGCAGCGATCAAGTATCTAATTGCCAAGAAGGAATCCAAACCACGATTGATCCGATGGGTGCTCCTATTACAAGAGTTTGATTGGGAAGTGGAAGATAAAAAAGGAGTCGAGAATAAGGTGGCGGACCACCTGAGTAGAATTCTACAAGATGGAAATAGTGAGAAAGTGCAAGACAAGTTTCCGGAAGAGCACTTATGCGAAGAGATAATGAAGCTTACTGGCCAGTATGATACAGCAAAGGGGAAAGAAAAGGTAGGGCAAGAACCGTGGTACGCAGACTTGGCCAACTACCTGGTAACCAGAGACCTTCCGGAAATGCAGAATATTACCAAAGCCTAGAAGATGAAGCTAAAGAGCGAAGCAAAGTACTATTTCTGGGACGACCCCTACCTATGGAGGGTAGGATCCGATCAAGTGATACGGAGGTGCGTTCCTGACTGGGAGCAAAGGGACGTTTTGACACACTGCCATTCCTTGGCGTGTGGAGGACATATCGGTCCCAAGAGGACGGCACGAAAGATTCTGGATAGCGGCTTCTATTGGCCAACGCTCAACAAGGATGCTTACGAGTTCTGCAGAAGCTGTGAACGCTGCCAACTGACTGATGGGATATCTGCCAGGGATGAGATACCCCAGGTTCCGGTAATTGTCCGTGAGTTATTTGACATCTGGGGAATGGACTTCATGGGTCCGGTTCCTTCATCCTACGGTAATTTGTACATCCTACTCGCAGTGGATTACGTTTCCAAATGGGTGGAGGCAAAGGCCACAAGTACGTGTGAAGCAAGAGAGGTGGCTAAGTTTCTGAAGAGCCATATTTTCACCAGGTTCGGAGTGCCAAGGGCGATCATATCGGACCAAGGTACACACTTCTGCAATCGTACAATTGAAGCTTTAATGAAGAAATATGGTGTGCACCACAGGCTATAAAGCCCCTACCACCCGCAAGCAAACGGTCAAGCGGAGATTTCCAACCGCGAGATAAAGAAAATCTTGGAGAAGACTGTTAACACCTCGAGAAAGGACTGGAGTGCAAGGCTTGAGGATGCACTTTGTGCCTATCGGACGGCTTACAAGACTCCCATAGGAATGTCCCCATATCAAATTGTTTTCGGTAAGATGTGCCATCTACCCGTTGGAATTGAGCACCGAGCTTACTGGGCAGTACAACAAGTAAATCTGGATGCTGCCGCCTGTGAAGAGGAAAGGAAGTTACAACTGCAGGAGCTAGAGGAACTCAGATTGGAATCATTCGACTCAGCCATGTGGTACAAGGAGCGAACCAAATTATGGCACGACAGAAATCTGAGGACCAAGACCTCCAAGTCGGGCAGAAAGTACTACTCTTCCAGTCCAGACTGAAGCTCATGCCCGGGAAGCTCAAGTCGAAATGGACCGGGCCTTATACCATCACTGCACTCCGATCTAATGGAGCTGTAGAAATTTCAGGGAGTTTCCCTAACTTTGAACCTTTTATCGTTAATGGACATAGGCTGAAGATCTTTAGGGAGAATAGTGAAGTGGGCGTAGTGGGTGAAATCCCACTACAGCCCAGTGTTTTATCTTCTTGCTGACCAGTAGGATAGGAATTTGGAATTCCACTAGGCTAATCCTTTTTTATTGCATACGTGGCCGAGTAGAGTTCCAAATTACCTAAGAAGTGTAAATATTGTAATTACGTGGTAGTTAAATATTCTGAACCTTCGCATGTTTCTTTTAGAAAAACCAAAAATATTTTCGGGCCTAAATTTTAATTGGGAGTACGTACCGCCTAACCGACTGACTATTTAGTGAAACTCCTTTTTAATTTATAAGCTTTTTCTTTTTCAAGTCTGGGAAAATTTAGGGGGAAATCATTAAGCGGGAAATTTGAATTAAGGTTTGTGCAGCTTTTGCAAGGTGGCAGCGGGTAAAATGGCGCGTGAGCAGAGAGAAAGGACACGCTGACCAATCAGAGGCCAGCAATCTCAACCGCCTCCTGTCTGAAGCGTCGCGACCGGCTACCCCTGATAACCGGTTACAACAATCTGAAACTGCTCTCTCTTACCCAAATTAAATCCACCGTCCCAACCCTTCTCCCTCACAAACCCTCATTTGCAAATTCCCTTTCAAGAAATTCTCGTCCATCTCTCTCACAGACACATCATTCTCAAACCCTACTCTCTCCCAGAAAACAAAACCAAAAACCCACACAAAAAAATCACCACTGAAACCATGGGGAGAAAGGCATTCGCTACCAAGAATAAACCACCTTCGACTCGCCGCGAAGAAAACCGTGAAGAAAACCCTGGAACACACCCACCGCCACATCCTCAACCTTCGGCACCAACTCAGCAAGCCCCACCGATGATATCTCTAGACGCAATGGCGGAGTTTCTCCGATTACAAGACCCCACTAGGAACTGGGCAGCGGAGTTGGCGAGTTTCAGCCAAATCAGAGAGCAAGGGAGTATGACCGCAGCAAGTCCGGCGGTGGCGATTTCAGTAACCAGTGCGCATCCCACGGTGCAGCCTCCACCTACCATTCCGGTTCCCCTGACAATTCCACAGGAAAAAAACCCTTTCGTCGAAGCCGCAATTGCAGAAACGGAAGAACTCTCTCCGGTAGACCAAGAAACCGAATCCTTGGATGATAAAGCTATTTCAGCTCACTACGATGAGAGGGCAGAACGGCTGCGGAAGGAGAACCAAGACCGTGAGGGGGGGAATATGGCGGAGGAAACGCCAACTGTGGAGACCGCCCATCAAGTGAGGGTTAGGGAAGAAATAGATCTGAACGAATCGGCACAGAAGCACAACCTCATGACCGATACGGAGTTTGTGTCAATCGTAGAAGAGGTATACCGCAGAGAGGATACTGCTTTGATGGCTGAGGGTCTAGACCTCGCATCAAGGCCAGTAGGAGGAATTGAGAAAGCCATTCCAGGAACCATACCGGAAGGTCAAACTTCCCAGTCAGTAGGAGAAGCAAGGGAGGTACAGAGTGAAGAGAAAGAACCTGAGCCAGTAAATCCCCAAGTGGAAGCAGGGGATGATGGAATGCAAGTAGGAGAGGAGGTACCAACCGTGGAAATCCAAGTACCGGAAGCAGTGGCGCCTCCAATCTTAAAACCGCAACCAGTGAAGCGGCAATTGGTTCTGAAGAAGGGGCCGTTGACAAAGAGGCTGAAATCCACACAGGTGTCTCAGCGATGTCTGGGAAAATAGGCAGCAAGTAGGGCCCAGGCGAACACAGCCGAGAACCCAGTCGAGATCGCAAGCGAGGAAGAACAGGACACTCCCAAGAAGGCAGAGGGTACGTCTACTCAGGCTACTGATCAAGAGGATATTGGGATATCTCCTGTGCAGAACGAACAAGGCGCGGAAATAGAAGGAGTGGCTGAAGGTCCGGACCTCGCACCCGGATCAGTAAGGCTAGAGGAGTCTAATGATGTTGATGCTCAAGCCCCAGGAGAAACCACCCTTCCTGCCCAAGAGGAGGAAGCCCAATACCAGCGAACCAGAAAGAGAAAAGGGAAGGCTCCAATCCAAAAGAACTCGGTCACCAAAAGGGCCAGATTAGCAAACACAGGAATCGTCATTACCGAACCACCTCAACGAACTCCACCCAGCTGAGGGGAATTAAGTGATAGTGAGTACGCTGCCGGTAAAGCGTCAGATTCAGAGAGCGACATCTCCTTGGAGGCTGAGGAGTATGGGGAACAGTCACTCCCGGGTGATCACTGAGAACTTGTGCATCCACCAGTTAAATGGCTCCGATACAGACGATGGACCGTAGACTTCACCAATGAGATTGCTGAGGAGATGAAACTCTTCGAAACACAGAAGCTGAAGGATACCTTTGAAAGCTTAGACGATGGCAGCAATGAGATTAAATGTGGGAAGGTAATGCACTATCCTTCTCTAGATGAGCTAGGTGTTCGTGAACAATTCCTTGCATATATGAATGCTTTGGGTTTTGAATGGTTACTGCAAATGGGGGTCCGCAAATTTGTGTTAGACTTGCAAAAGAGTTCTTCACTACTTTTAGATTCAAGGTGACGACGGATTTGGATGAATTATCTGTTAGTTTTCGCCTGTTTAGAGGAGAGTTTAGGATGAATTTAATTGAGTGGACTTGCCGGTTGGGTATGTGTACCCTGGAAGAAGCGATAGGGCCTGATTGGAGGGCCAGGGAGAGGGGTATCCCGCGTAGGCACGTGGATTTTAATCTGTAGGAGGCCTGGACTGAACTAACCCACCCCGACACTGGAGAATTCGCGTCCACTATCTCCCGGTCCATTCACTTCAATGATCCGGTCCTGCGATTAGTACAGCTTCATCTGGACGCCAACCTACTGGGACAATCTAATTCAGCCTTCGATGACGGAGTTATATCTCCTTTGGTGTGCGAGACGAGGCTGAAGGTTGTATCTTGGATTCTAGACTGCATATCAATGCCATTTAATAGCCACTCACCCTGCCAGGAACCTCACCTTGAGCCACATTTTGGAAGCGTTCGTCGTAAACAATCTAATCATTACGGAAGCCGAGGACTTGTCCCCACTTCCCATGGTACGGCCACCGGGGCCATTCGACATACCCTACATCGTCAGGACGAACGCCGTACATATGAGGGCAGGAAGGCCGCATTTTTATGCGATGGAAGAGGAAGCCACAGCTGGAGGGAGAGTTGCAATGTTGGAAAGAACGATTACTGAAATGGCAGAAGAAGGCAGACAAATGCGAGCGGAAATGGTCCGATTGGCATCAGTGATGGAGAGGATTTTAAAAGAGTCTGGAGGACAGAGCGCGCTGGCTCAGAGGCAGGCATCGATGGAAGTGATAGTGACCAACTTGGGTGAAGAGAACCAAAGGATGCAGACAGAGATGAACAGGATGTTATCCATGATCGATAACATATTAGAGGAGGTGACCCACCAGAGGAAAGAACAAGCTGCAGGACCAAGGGGCCATGGAGGCCAGGATGATGAAACACACCCACCAGAGACAGTGATAGGAGAGCCAGAGAAAGAGGAAGCCGAGGTGCCGGCAGCGGCCAAGGAGCCGGCGAAGGAAGACGAGGACCACGCTGGAATGGAGGAGGAACAACTGGAGAAGCAACCTGCACCACCTGCTCCGCGTAGGAGCAGGAGACATCGATAGACCCCTCCCATACTGACAAGTTAGTTTTCTTTTTAGTTTTCTGTTTTTTGTGTTTGGTTTTTTGTGTTTGTTTGTTTTAATATTTGTTTAGGTAGTTAATTTGTGTTTGTGCGCAAACCCCACTTCATAAAACTTAGCCTATTTTGTAGTCTAAGTGTGAGAAGTAATGGGTTATATCGTTTGAGCATGCTTATTTCTTTTTCTTTTTCTCTTTTTCTATGTTTTTCTTCTTGTGTTTTCGTTTGCATGTTGAATCACACTTAGTCCATTGCATGGCCTAAGTGTGAGAAGTGTGTATATATGAGTTTGTGTTTAGGTTTTAAACTCCCCCACTTAGCCTATTCTATAGTCTAAGTGTGAGGAGTTTGGTTTTTAATATATAGTTTGTTGTTTGTCTACGTGTCCACCATACTGACCATTACCTTTTCCACTTCACAGCCCTATCTGAGGGCAGACACTTGAGAAGTGGGAGGGGGAACGCAATGGTTAGTATGATGTATGTGTGATCTGTGTTTGTGCTTATGTCTTGTTAGGTCTAGTTTTTTTTTTTTTTGAGTGTTGATTGGGCTTAAAACTCAACTGACTCGAGCTGACGGTGAAGGGAATTGAGGGAAATAAGACATGCTGGAAAGCCGAAACCACCATCCCTAGTACCTCCTAGTCAGGATAGATGACGTGAGTATGAGAGAAAAGCCCATACTTAAGGCCAAAACACGGAAGCCCTCTTAAAATGTGAGCTATAGCTTTAAGTGGAACCACTTTCCACACATATTGAAAAAGAAAAGAGTGGCTGCCACAAATTGCATAGGGTGAAGTAACCACGGGTAGCAAACACTGAAGGCAGTAGGAAACCCCCCCAAAAAAAAAACCCACCTTTAGAACCCCTTTTTCCCTAACCCTTTATATCTAGATAAACACCCCTAGCCACTGGGGCTGTGTGTGCAAGGCATGAGGCGAATGAAACTTACTGGCCAGAAAGCTGTACAAAAGGGCAGAAACCAGCTGGACACGAAATTTAGAAGAAGATCGACCAGGGAGTCGTCCAAAAAAGAAGGTATAAGGGTGGCAAAGCCACAAAGGAAAAGAAGAAAAAGAAAAAGAGAAGGAATAAGGGTGGCGAAGCCACAAGAAGCTACTGACCAGTAGAGACCCACGCAAGAAGCGCCAGCTGAGAAAAGCAACTGATCAGAAGCCTAATGCACACAGTTCCCCCACATCAATAAAGAAGAAGTTTTGAACCTTAGAGCCTTAGTAACATCTACCCCAAAACACTACAAGCCAATAGCATTATTACAAGCTTTTAAGTCCTTCAGTCGCTGCACGTGAGATCTAAGTTCGAAGCATTTTGTGGTCCAGCAATTAGAGAGAACAGTCCTAACATTCCTGGTGAGGTATGAGTGACTGAGTGAACCTAGTGTTTGGTCAAGAGTGTGGGCGATCTTGACAAGCGGATGTACTGACTGGGAAAGAAATGGGGGGCGGCAGAAGTTCAAGGCTATCTAAGGCCGGATTGCACCTGATCCCGAGGTAAGGGATGGTTGAAAATATAGCCCGGTTGATTTGTTTTAAGTGTGTTGTGTTTGTTTTGTGCGTGTTGTCATTTGTGTGTTCTTTTTTTTGTATAGTGTTTAGAGTCTAGTTTAGATTAGAGTCGGTCAGGGGAGTAACCAGGCTGGAATACGACTTATTCTTTTTGTTTGTCTTCACGCTTGAGGACAAGCATGTGGTAAGTGTGAGCAGTTTGATAAGTCGCATTCTAGGCCTTGGTTACGGGTCAGTATGATGTGCGTAAATGATTAGATTTGCAAAATAGTTGCTCAAAGTATGCAGGATAAGCGCTCCAGCCAGTAGGAGAGTTTCGGAATGATTCAAGTGAAAAGGGTGTCAGAAAGATCTCATGCTAACCAGTATACATGTTAAAACGGCTCGAGATGGAGAAGAAAGATAGCTGGGAAGATCAGCCGCTAGCAAGGGGGCAAAAGAGTCATTTCATTGCTTGAAGTCTACCCTAAAAATCAAGGGAGGCCTCCCTATATAATGAAGCCACTTGAAAAGGAGATGAAGTAGTTAGAAGACTCCTAAGCTTAGTTAGCAATCTCTTCGGCAGATCACTCCTTCAGCATTGTCTTTCGTATTTCTCGTTCCTCGCCACAACCATGATCACTTGAGTTCCAGAAGCTCCTAGAGTTCCAGTCATCCTCGTTCCAGTCAGCAAGATCATAGTTTAGAAGTTTCATCGCCCGGAGTGGCAAAACACTTTTATTGCGTTTTCGTAGTTTAATTTACTTGCATTTTCCTTACGTTGGATCTTTGTTGCTTTTGAATTTCGCTGCTTTGAAGTACTTGTTGAAGATCCGGACATGTTTAGTGCTATGAAGTTAATTTATGTTCATTTTGTCGTGCTGATTTCCTTTCTTCCTACCTAGTTAGCTTAGATCTAGTGTTTCTGGTTGTTTTAAGTGTTAAATTGTTATTCCTGCTTTCGTCGCAACTTGCTCTAAGTTAGTTTAATTTGGAACTGTTTGATTGTGAAGAGAATCGTTGCATGCGAAGTCTAGTTTTTTTAGTCTTGATTCGTTTCCATATTGACCAGTATGCGGAGATACAGTGTCGGTTTTTGATTTCAGATTTGGTATTCTTATTTGTGAATCTGTGTTCGTGGGACATTATTCTGTGTTTTACGTGATGAATCTGGAGTTGTCATCTGATTTTGATCATGGTGTGTTGAAGAAGATGATGTCCATGTCAATAGTAGGGGACCACTTTTGCTTTTTAGATGCTTTTTTGTTTTTTTTGTCCTTCACCTTTAGTTATTACCTTGCAAATTTGTCAGCCTGTCGTCTAACTACCTACCCCTTTCTGATATTCTGTTTGGCCCAAAATAGAAACCCAGTACTTTTCGAATATTTTCTGTTACACCGTTTCCACCAAAATTCCACGTACACCACCACATGTCGACCAATATTCACCTTTACTAGTCAGAAGGACACCATCTCAATTTTCCGTCTAGGTAGAGACTCAACCCAAGCGTGGTAGCTAACCAACCCTTCCAGAATATCACCACGATCACTCCAAACCGTCACCATGTCTGTGGGATTCGACCCCTACCTTCACTATACTACCCAGTAAAAGAGGGTTGAGGAATTATTGATACCAGGTTTAGGTCTAGCTGGGGATTGTTCCATACTGATCAGTAGGACACACCTTTGCTTGAAACGACACCTGCAAACCTGCTCTTTCAAGCGTTGTCACCTTTTTCACTAAAGTTTCCAGATTCGCCGGTTCGCACTTCTACACGAATTTCCTCTAGTTTCGCATCCATCCGTTGTGCTTCAATAATCCTTGACCTTAGATCAGGTTCAACAACTAGAGTGGCGATTCGTGCTTCCACTGTTTCACGTGCTCTCACCACTTCCAAACGCATCTTACTAAACTCGCGGACCAAGCTTTCTTCTTTGGTGAGAAAAGTGGCCAGTTGGGAATGACCCTTCCGGCTCAAGGCATCTGCCACTACATTTGCCTTGCCAGGGTGGTAGTTGATCCCACAATCGTAGTCCTTCACCAATTCGAGCCATCTTCGTTGTCGCATGTTTAAATCATTTTGCTCAAAGAAATATTTCAGGCTTTTGTGGTCCGTAAAGATCTCACATCGTACTCCGTAGAGATGATGTCTCCAAATCTTTAAGGCGTGTACCACTGCTGCTAACTCCAAGTCGTGGCTTGGATAGTTCAACTCGTGTGGCCTCAATTGTCGGGATGCGTAAGTAATCACCTTGTTGTTTTGCATCAATACACATCCAAGTCCCACCTTCGAGGTGTCCGTGTATACCACGTAGTTCACTCCAGGTTCTGGTACAGCTAAGATCGGTGCACTAGTTAGCTTTTCCTTCAAGAGTTGAAAACTCGCCTCGCACTCAGGAGTCCAATTGACTTTCACCCTCTTCTTGAGTTGTTGTGTGAAGGGCGAGACGAGTGTGTTGTGGAAAATCAATGTGCTATGCTAGGGCGAGATACCACGTCCGATGAATTCACTAGATCACTTGGTCTAGGAACTCAAATAAACACAGAATACTCTGTCGTTGTACACACAGAACTCCCCCTTCAAAGATCCCTGAACCCGAATATTACAGATTAGTATAGAGAAGTAGGGGTCGAATCCCACGAGGATGAACACGTAGAAAGCATTTAGAGACTCTTGACAAAAGCAGCTGCTGCCACGCAAGCTGGGTTGAGGTAAAACTATTATTAGACTTAGGCAGGAATTGTAACACTAGACCTAGAAAGCTGTAAATGAACTGAGATCAAACCTCCCCATGTCAGGTAGATATTAAACTCACCTCCTAGACCATGTAAATGACTACCTGATTTAGCTAGACAGAAAGTACGCAAGCAGTGGGGACCTTAATTCCAGAATTAGCAGGTACGGTGGAAAAGCTGCCAATAACAAACCGAAACTCTAAACTAACAGCGACATGCATCTTTAACTGACTCGAAGATGAAGAAAACAGAGCACGTACCTAGATTCGAACAGAATATAAAAGTTTGATCGTCGGAAACTTGCAACAAACCGGAAATAACACGGATCTACATATACTAGACGGAATTAAATGAAAACACGAAGGCTAGGCATAAATTTAAAACAACTCTGTTCAGATTCACGTTGGATGCTTAATCCACTCCGGATCCAAGCGATCCAACCCAAACGACAGCCTCAATCAACTCTATAACTTTCGATCTAAGAGTTCTACTCCGACCAACACCAGATTCAAACGATTCCACTCATCTCAGCTACAAACTATAAACTCAAACCTCCGATTCATCCACCTGCATACTCCGATCAACCCAATCCAGCCATTACTCTGATCAGATTCAGTGAACAATTGCGAAACGCATCCAACACAAGTAAATTAACTCAATCTCCAGAAAATCACAAGATAAACATCAGAAATCAACATCAACGACATAACAGAAAATTAAACTTGCATAAACCTTCAAAATAAACAGCAAACTGCCGAGCTTCGAACAGCGAAGCTCGGTAAAATCCACCAAATACGAGAAAATAAAAGGAACTTGTTTCTTTGTCCTCAGTAGGACGGTGTTACAACCCAACTTTGAAATATGAGAAAGCGAAAAGACTGTTAACGAGGCCTCCACCGAGAAGGTCCCTCCAGAATGCATGATTTCTTCTTTATATAGGCGCGGACATAATCTTCTAGAGCCTTCATAGAAATCTCTATTCTACCTTCAGCTTCAAGATTTCCTCCGTCTTGCAATTTTCCTCCACAATGCTCACTATTTCGCCAGTTTCCTCAGACATGTGATTGTCCTCTTTCTTTCCTGGATCTGACGAAATTCTTCTACACATCTGGCTTAAAACGTGTGTTAGACCCAGTAAATCCATGATTTTATCCCCTAGACCTATGCATGAAATTAGCCTTATCATTGTGTCATGGGTCTCGCTATCTTGGAGAACCCTTCTATAAACCTTCGATAGTATCCCACCAAACCAAGAAAACTCCTGATCTCGTTTGGTGTTGAAGGTGTTTTCCACTGTTGCACCGCCTCAACCTTAGCGAAATCCACTCGGATTCCTTCTGCCGACACGATGTGACCAAGGAAATTTACTTCCTTTAGCCAAAACTCGTACTTGCTGAATTTGGCGTACAACTTCTCGCTCCTCAAAGTCTCCAAGGTGATTCGTAGATGTTCCTCGTGCTCCTTCTCATTCTTCGAGTAAACAAGCATGTCATCAATGAATACCAAATGAACTTATCCAAGTACGGATGAAACACTCAATTCATCAAGTCCATGAATCCCGCAGGTGCATTCGTCAATCCAAACGGCATTACGACAAACTCATAGTGACCATATCTCGTACGAAAAGCCGTCTTTGGTATATCCTCTCTTCGGACTCTCAACTGATGGTACCCGGACCTTAAGTCCATCTTAGAGAACACACCGGCTCCTTGAAGTTGATCGAATAGGTCATCTATCCTCGGCAGTGGATATTTGTTCTTGAGGGTCATCTTGTTCAGGTCCCTATAATCGATACACATTCTCATCGATCCATCATTCTTTTTCACAAGCACCTGCGCGTCCCACGGTCAAACACTGGGTCTAATAAACCCCGGGTCCATAAGTTTTTGGAGCTGTATCTTGAGTTCCTCTAACTCCTTAGGCGCCATTCGGTAGGGTGCCTTTGTAACATCCCAAACTTTTGTGACCCTTTTGATACGTTATTGGAATTTTGGAATTTTAGAAACGTTTGCTTCTATGTGATTTAAGTGACCTTACGTGGAATGAATTATCGTGTTTAATGTGATTGATGAGCTTGAGTTTTATACTTTTCCAATGAAGGGAAATAATTAATAAGATCATGCATTTATTTCTTTCTCGAGTCGATTCATTGAAATATACGGCCTTCCTAATTATTGAAATAGTACTTCTTTTTGTGGATTTAATTAATTGTTTTGGGACTTTAATCCAAATTAAATCCAAACTAATGACCCCTAAATTGTACTACATGAAATTCGAACTCCATTTTATTTTTTCCTTGGGAGTTTCGAAAATCTCCAATAGGAGATTGGATTATTTTCCTTGGATTTAATTGGTGCTTTATTGACTTCCATCCTTTGAATTTAATCCAATTAAATCATGTGATAATTTATTTCTTCACTCTATTTAATTGGGGATGTGAATATTTTTCTACTACTTCCCTTCCATGTCACACGCCCCATACTATTATTTTCCTTGTGGGAATTTAATTAATTGATGCCTATTTTATGGGAGCCTTTTTCCTATAAAGAAATTACCTAATTTAAATCCTATTCTATTTAATTGGGGATTTAAATAATTTCCTTGTACAATTTCTTCTTGAAATTTTCGGCCCCCACCATATTATTTCCTACTTGGAGATTTAATTTATTTGTTCCCTTATATTCATTATTTTTATTTCCTAAGTTATGAATATATTCTCCAAGTAAATACCAAATAAATTCTTTGTTGTACACTACATGGAATTTTCGAAAATTCCACTCCCCCACATGCTTATTTTATTCTTTTAATTGTGGAATTATTTTAATTCTCCACAATTTATTTAATTAATTCACTCATGGACTTAAACCTTGCAAATAAATACAAAGTTATCAAACCCTAGCCCCCATTCCCCAAAATTTTCGTCCACTTCACTCTCTCCCTCTCCCACTCGATTCTTTTCATCTTCTCCCACTCTCCCATCTCCAAAAATCCTCCATCCAACCTTTGTTCTTGCAAATCCGTTGAAGTTATTTTCGAGAGTGTCCAACGAATCACTTCATTCATCGTTCTACCGATTCGTTTCGTGTCAAAGAAGGTATATTGCTCACTTTTTATCATCCTATCCGTTTTAACCATGTTCTTGAGTCCTACATGCATGTAGAGAGTGTAGGTTTGATAGATCGCAAGTTTTAACGGGAGGGAAATTGTGTGTTCATAAGATCTTGTTTGATTTTTACGTTGTTGATTGGAATCATATGTGTTAGATTGAATTAATTGGTGAATAATATGAGTTTGTACGCAAAGATGGGTATGAAGAACGTGTAAGCATGATTATGTGTTTTCGAGCATGAAAAATCGGTGGTTGTGTTGTGGAAGTTTAAAAAAAAACCCTAATCCCGAATTTGAACCAGAAATCTGTGATGCACGACCAGTGACTTATGATCTGTGTTCGACCCATCAAACGAACGAATATTGCTACGAAATTTTTACTGAGTAAACTTCAAGGTGTTTTCTGTGTCTCGTGTGAATTTCAGCCTGTTTTATCGAAAAATGATTTTTTAATAAATTTTTGAAGTTGACTGCGCAAATCTGCCAGAAACGTGAGTTCTCGCCATGAATGTTTCGTTTTCTGTTTGACTAACCAAATGACCTCCGATTGATGTGATTCTTGAACTATATAAAAACTTGAAGTGTCTTCTGAGTCGTGTTAAATTTTCATCCTTTTTGGGCATCGGATGAATTTATGGTGAATTTTTCAAATGAACTGCGCAAACTGTCAGAAATTGTATGTTCCGACCAGAGAGTTTAATATGTGATATGACTGACTAAATGACGTGATTTCGGTGTGAAAATTTTCATGGATGAACTTGAATGTGTCCTCTGTATTGTGACCAAAATTTAGCTTCTTTTGAGGTCGGGTGAATTTATAGTGATTTTTACGAAACGGTCGCGCAGTTCTGCCAGTTTTCTGCATTGTTAAAATAACTCTTATTTTCATGTTTAAAAGTATTTTATGATACATGTATGTCCAAAGAATGGGTTTAAATGATGTGATCAAGTGTGATAAATCGAAAGGTGTTACGATGTGTTCTCCCATCCTTGTGACGTATGTTGGGTCGGGAATATGAGAAAAACGACGAGAGAATCGATAGGACATGCATAGTAACATGTTGTTGGGGGAAACTAATTGTGTTGTCTTTGACAAGGGTTTTGTGTAGTCGTGAACTCGAGGATCGAGAGTGGCTAAGTTGGGTTGTGATTTTGTTAAGAGAACGAGGTGGGCTTTCTTTTCAAACCTCTTTACTTTTCCGAAAAATATTATGTGGAGATATAAGGGTGGTTTAACTGTTATGTCATGCCATGTTGTTTTGTTATGAGATTGTGTGCCTGATGCCTAGTTCGTATGAGTTTACTCCGTTAGGCTATATGGCTGTATTGTGAAACGAATTCGGGTCCGAGTAGGGCCGTAAACCCTATCGGGCTGTGTACACTGGTGGGATCGTGAGCCGTCCTTGCAAGTCGGCCGGTCTCGTGGGCGAATAGTGTGGCCACACTTTCGTCGCACTGTGATTGTGATTGATGGATTGATGTGAAAAGTGGGGAGATTATTTGACTGGCCAGTCTATGAAACATTTTTGTGTTCTCGTGATAATTTCTTTACTGCGTATAAAACTCGAGATCACTGGTATGGATGACATAACTTGATAAATGTTTTCGGCATGAGCCCATTGAGTACAACAAGTACTCAGCCCTGCAATTTCTTTTAAAAATTTTGCAGGTTGAGCGGGATGTTGCGGTGGATGTTGAGCTGGCTAAAGACCCTAGGATACGTTGTGTCGTCATACATAGGCGTGATCCTTGACTCTCTTGAAACCTATTTATCCGCTGCTATGTTTTAAATTGTGTCTTAAGACCTTAATCTTTCCGTTTGGTGTTTGGAACATGTATGGTGGTGTTAGGATTTAAACGAGTAGTACGTTGTCTTTTGAAAATGGTTTCTTCTAGATTTCAGCTAATGTTTGCTTTAACTTAGTTTTAATTGTTGTGTTTTCTTAAAGTCTAATTTTTTTCCGTTATTCCTTTTTAAAGGTATACTACCTTAGGTCTTTTTCAAAAAAAAAATATAACCTTGAAATCTTTTGATTAAGTTGTTCTTTTAAATTGTTGTCCATGCATGTCGGTCACGATCGCCGCGTTTGTGGTACCGCTTGTATGGGCGGTCGTGACAGAGTGGTATCAGAGCTTTGTTCTTTCGCTCTGGTCCGAGAGTCTTCTTTCACTTTAAGTCTAAGTTAGTGAACCCTTATTTGACTAGAAGTGTCACGAAGGCTCAACATCCAAAGCATCGCGCTCAACCGATGAAAGTGAGGTATGTTTAAATTGTTGAAAGTATGGAAGATTGATGCATGAAAATGTATGATGATATGATATGACATTGACAAGTTATGCATGTGAATGAATGATATGCATAAGGATGAGTTGTAATGGAATGATTATATGAGCATGATCGGTACGATAATCTAAGCATGTATTATGGGTGAAAACAATATTGTGATAGTATGATTATGTGGAGTATGAGCATGGTTGGCAAGATGATCTAAGCACGTGTTGTATGTGTGAATGTAATATTGTTATGGTATGATTATGTGAGACATGAGCATGATTGGCATGATGACCTTAATATGTGTTGTGTGTGTGAAATTGTTATGACGTAAGCATGTGAACATAGGAAGATGACGTGTTTTACAAGAAAGGTGGAAATTGACGAGTTGTTTTGAGAATGTTGAAACTTTTTTGAAAAAAAACGAGTAATCTAAAAATGTTGTCTCAAACATATATGTGAAGTGCATGAGTGTTTTGTTTAGAATGCAAATGTGATATGGGTTTTGCAATATTAATGACTAGTTGTTCTAGTGGGAAAAATATTTATGTTGTGGAAAGTTGTTGGAACTTTTTGAAGAAAAAAAAATAAAAAAAAAATCTTTGAACCTTAAACAAAAGCATGTTAGTTCTTTTCTTTTGGGGAAAATTTGGATCTGGAAGTGAATGAGGAATAAGACGTAGTTATGTATGGCGATATACGTTTATGCATGTTGAATTATTTGGTACGTGAATCATGTGTAAGTAATGATTTATGGACGTTAAAGTGTGAGGTATTTTATGAAAGTGTTGATAGAAGAAAGTACAATGCTATGAACTTTGTATGCAAACATAGAATGCCCAAAATGTTTGTTTGACCGAACGATATCGAACTTAGTTGTTACAACTGCAATGTCACTTTTCTGAGTGATAAGATAAATGGAAATATGTGGTGCGAATGCGAACTCCATTGGATAATTACAAATCCACTATCGTTTTCCTGAACGATAAGAATAAAGAGAATACGAAGAGACATCACGTACAATGATGGCTTCAAGAGAAGATGCTATATGACTTAATCCTACAACGGGGAGAGATCATACTTGTGATCTAATAGGTAAACTCTTTCTTCTGTCAAAAGTGGCGATGCGACGAAAACGACTGTTATAGCACGTTGGGAGCGCGAGTATAATTACGATGTTGTAAGAGAATGGTTTTTATGAGGTGCGAAGGATATTATGAAGATATGGTTTCCGACTATAATTATTAGTGGCAACGATACGAAGAATCTCAGCGTGGAATCCTCAGTTCCTATAGCGATGTTACCAGTTTTGGCTCGCGAAAGATGAATGAGGAGGTGCGATTTTAACAGCTAGAACGAACATTTTAATCAACAGTTCTTACTTGGATTCTAAGAAGTTGTCTTTCAGGACCTTTCAAATAATCGTGAGCCATTGTCTATTTAACGTCTTGTTCCACTCACTCTTTGCAAGTAACACATATTATTCATTTTCATCCATTGAGTCATAACTCACTTTCAGTTCTTGGAAAGTGGTATTGCCTTCATAACTTTGGACACTTGGTTTGATTGTAGTCTTCTTTGACCTATTATTTATACGGACCATACTTTTACTCCGTGAGCCTTTACTATTGAGCTTCATTCCTAAGACTGCTTGCAGTTGTGTCCTTCAATACGATCACGTTTCGCAGACATGTTTTCTGTGGGATATTTCTATTGAAACTTTTGTTCAACTTTTCATTTGGTCACCATGTCTGTGTCAAGTTCTTTCTTTCAGAGTGAAATTCTTTTTGGTTCAGTTCATGTATCCTTTCCATAATAGAACCTTTCTTTCTACAAAATGAAGTTAAGGCCTACATTTTGTTCCTTGCCTTAACAAACTTAATCCACTTGATTTTTGTTTTCAACAGCCCCTTTGACTTCGATTGCCTTTCACAAACTTATGAACTCATTGATGTGATTCTATCAGTCCATATTATGATTTTCCTTGAACCATGATCAGTACCGCTTTGTGACAACTGCCTACATTTCTCAATCCTCATGCAACTGATCATTTCTTTTCCTCAACCCTTTAAGTCATTATTCATTGATGTGTGGACCTTTCAAATTTGGTCGAACAACTGAATTATCTTTTGGTAGCCTACTATGAGAGTTGACATTAATTTGATTCCATCCCATATTCATGACCTATCTTATGTTCTTTCAAGCTCCGAGGGGATGATCATAACTAATTGTTACAATTCAAAATCGGTTCATATCCAAGTTAAGACTGTTTGACTAAAGTTTGTGTTAGGAGAGTTAGGAGTAGTAGCTCGACTTTTACACGTCATGCCTTTGGAGAACGTTGACATAATTTTGGGAATGGATTTGCTTACCGAGAACCACGCAATGATTCACTGTAAAGAGACACAGATTTCTTTTCAAACCCCTAGTGACGAGCCGACCATCTTGTATGGAATCTCCATGAACCGACGAACCTCCATAATCTCTGCTATGCAAGCAACCACGATGATAAGAAAAAGGCGTCCGGCATATCTTGTGTATTTGAACGGAGAGGAGAAGAAAGAGTTGAAAGTGGAAGACGTGGCAGTAGTATGAGACTTTCCCGATGTGTTCCCTGAAACCTTACATGGACCATCGCCCGACAGACAAGTGGAGTTTACCATCAACTTAGAACCCGGATCTGCGCCAGTGTCGAAGGCACCATATCGAATGGCCCCTAAGGAGTTGGCTGAGTTGAAGATTCAGTTGCAAGAACTGTTAGACTTGGGTTTTATTCGACCCAGTGTGTCACCGTGGGGAGCGCCAGTTTTGTTCGTTAAGAAGAAGGATGGGACGATGAGGATGTGCATCGACTATCGTGAGCTCAACAAGATGACCTTGAAGAATAAGTACCCACTGCCAAGGATTGATGATTTGTTTGACCAACTTCGAGGAGCGGGCGTATTCTCGAAATGGATTTGAGATTAGGGTATCATCAACTAAAGGTCCGACGAGAGGATGTGCCTAAGACTGCTTTTCACACTCGTTATGGCCATTATGAATTCGTCGTGATGCCATTTGGGCTGACCAACGCCCCAGCCGTTTTCATGGACTTGATGAACCGAGTTTTCCACGAGGATCTTGACAAGTTTGTGTTAGTCTTCATCGACGACGTGTTGGTATACTCGAAGAACGAGGAAGAACATAGATGACATCTACAAACAGTGTTGGAAACGTTTGAAAGGAGAAGCTTTATGCTTAGTTCAGTAAGTGCGAGTTTTGGTTGACTCGAGTGAACTTTCTTGGTCATATTGTGACGGCAAATAGAATTCAAGTAGACCCAGCAAAGGTCGAGGCCGTACAGAATTGGAAGTCGCCGAAAACGCCAAGTGAAATCCGCAGTTTCTTGGGATTGGCAGGATATTATCGACGCTTCATTGAAGGATTCTCCAAGATTGCGAGACCGATGACGCAACTACTAAAGAAAGGAATCAAGGTGGTTTGGACGCCAGAGTGCGAGGCGAGTTTCCAACTATTGAAGGAGAAATTGACTACAGCACCAGTCCTAGCGGTACCAGAACCCGACAAAGACTTCGCCGTCTATACGGACGCGTCGAAAGTAGGACTAGGATGTGTGTTAATGCAAGATGGGAAGGTGATAGCATATGCTTCCCGACAGTTGAGACCGAATGAGTTGAATTTTCCGACGCATGATTTGGAATTAGCAGCAGTGGTGCATGCACTGAAAATTTGGAGACATCATCTCTATGGAGTAAGATGCGAAATCTACACCGATCACAAGAGTCTCAAGTACTTCTTCGAGCAGAAGGAGCTAAACATGCGACAACGACGTTGGTTAGAGGTCGTGAAAGACTATGACTGCGGTATTAATTACCATCCGGGCAAGGCGAACGTGGTCGCCGATGCTTTGAGTAGGAAGAACCACCCTCAACTGGCTTATTTCCTAACGCAAGAGGAAGCGATGATTCACGAGTTCGACAAGATGAGTTTGGAGATAGTGAAAGCGCCCGAGACAGTGGGTGCAAGATTGGCGACGCTAGTGATTGAGCCAGATTTGAAGACCAAGCTCATAGAAGCCCAGCGACGTGATGGAAAGTTGGAGGAGTTACGTGCAAAGGTGAGAGCCGAAAAGCTTGATCATTACCGCGAGGAGGCGGATAATGCTTTGACGTATGATGGACGATTGTGTGTGCCGAGCGACGAGGCGCTAAAAAATGAGATTTTGAGTAAAGCGCACGCCACGCCTTACACTGCTCACCCCAGAAGTACGAAGATGTATCGAGATTTGAAACAACGTTTTTGGTGGAATGGAATGAAAGGAGACGTAGCATCATATGTGGAACGATGTCTAGTGAAGGCCTTACACCAACGGCCATATGGAAAGTTGCAACCACTCGAAATTCCCGAATGGAAGTGGGAGCATCTAGCTATGGATTTCGTGACGGGTTTGCCGAAGTCACAGAAGGGAAACACTGCGATATGGGTAATTATCGACCGACTTACTAAAAGCACGCACTTCTTACCGATTAAGATTACTTATGGAGCGGACAAGTTAGCTAAACTCTACGTGAGTGAGATTGTACGTTTGCATGGAGTGCCAAAGACCATTGTGTCCGACCGTGATACAAAGTTCACATCAAAGTTTTGGATGAGTTTGCAATGAGAATTGGACACACAACTAAACTCCAGCACTGCTTATCACCCGCAATCGAACGGGCAGTCAGAGAGGACGATTCAGACGCTTGAGGATATGTTGCGAGCCGTTGTCCTAGATCGAGGGGAAAGTTGGGAAACTGTTCTACCGTTGGTTGAATTCGCCTACAACAATAGCTATCAAGCGACGATCGATATGGCTCCGTACGAAGCCTTGTATGGCAGGAGGTGTCAATCCCCACTTTATTGGGATGCAGTTGGCGAGAGGAAGATGTTAGGACCCGACGCCATAAAGGAGATGACCGAAATTGTGCACCAAATCCGCGCAAGGATCAAGGAAGCTCAAGATAGGCAGAAGTCGTACGCTGACGTGCGTCGAACAGAAATCAAATTTGACGTTGGTGACAAAGTGTTCCTGAAAGTGTCCCCGACGAGAGGAGTTGTGAGATTTGGAGTGAAGGGCAAGCTGAAACCGCGTTTTGTGGGACCGTACGAGATCATCGTCGAAGTAGGTCCTGTAGCGTATCGTTTGGCGTTACCTCCCAGCTTTGGGAACGTGCACAACGTGTTCCACGTGTCGCAGTTGCGCAAGTACGTGTTTGACCCCAAACATGTGATTCACCAAGAGGAAGTGATCCTAACCCCCGACATGAGCTACGAGGAAAGGCCCGAAGCAATCCTAGATCGGAAGGTACAAGAGCTACGAAACAAGACGATAGCGTCCGTGAAGGTGTTGTGGAAGCACCATGGTCCCGAGGAAGCTACGTGGGAGTTAGAAGATAAGATGAAAGAAAAGTTTCCCGACCTGTTTGTGTGAGACGATTAAATTTCGGGACGAAATTTCTGTTTAGAGGGGAAGGATGTAACATCCCAAACTTTTGTGACCCTTTTGATACGTTATTGGAATTTTGGAATTTTAGAAACGTTTGCTTCTATGTGATTTAAGTGACCTTACGTGGAATGAATTATCGTGTTTAATGTGATTGATGAGCTTGAGTTTTATACTTTTCCAATGAAGGGAAATAATTAATAAGATCATGCATTTATTTCTTTCTCGAGTCGATTCATTGAAATATACGGCCTTCCTAATTATTGAAATAGTACTTCTTTTTGTGGATTTAATTAATTGTTTTGGGACTTTAATCCAAATTAAATCCAAACTAATGACCCCTAAATTGTACTACATGAAATTCGAACTCCATTTTATTTTTTCCTTGGGAGTTTCGAAAATCTCCAATAGGAGATTGGATTATTTTCCTTGGATTTAATTGGTGCTTTATTGACTTCCATCCTTTGAATTTAATCCAATTAAATCATGTGATAATTTATTTCTTCACTCTATTTAATTGGGGATGTGAATATTTTTCTACTACTTCCCTTCCATGTCACACGCCCCATACTATTATTTTCCTTGTGGGAATTTAATTAATTGATGCCTATTTTATGGGAGCCTTTTTCCTATAAAGAAATTACCTAATTTAAATCCTATTCTATTTAATTGGGGATTTAAATAATTTCCTTGTACAATTTCTTCTTGAAATTTTCGGCCCCCACCATATTATTTCCTACTTGGAGATTTAATTTATTTGTTCCCTTATATTCATTATTTTTATTTCCTAAGTTATGAATATATTCTCCAAGTAAATACCAAATAAATTCTTTGTTGTACACTACATGGAATTTTCGAAAATTCCACTCCCCCACATGCTTATTTTATTCTTTTAATTGTGGAATTATTTTAATTCTCCACAATTTATTTAATTAATTCACTCATGGACTTAAACCTAGCAAATAAATACAAAGTTATCAAACCCTAGCCCCCATTCCCCAAAATTTTCGTCCACTTCACTCTCTCCCTCTCCCACTCGATTCTTTTCATCTTCTCCCACTCTCCCATCTCCAAAAATCCTCCATCCAACCTTTGTTCTTGCAAATCCGTTGAAGTTATTTTCGAGAGTGTCCAACGAATCACTTCATTCATCGTTCTACCGATTCGTTTCGTGTCAAAGAAGGTATATTGCTCACTTTTTATCATCCTATCCGTTTTAACCATGTTCTTGAGTCCTACATGCATGTAGAGAGTGTAGGTTTGATAGATCGCAAGTTTTAACGGGAGGGAAATTGTGTGTTCATAAGATCTTGTTTGATTTTTACGTTGTTGATTGGAATCATATGTGTTGGATTGAATTAATTGGTGAATAATATGAGTTTGTATGCAAAGATGGGTATGAAGAACGTGTAAGCATGATTATGTGTTTTCGAGCATGAAAAATCGGTGGTTGTGTTGTGGAAGTTTAAAAAAAACCCTAATCCCGAATTTGAACCAGAAATCTGTGATGCACGACCAGTGACTTATGATCTGTGTTCGACCCATCAAACGAACGAATATTGCTACGAAATTTTTACTGAGTAAACTTCAAGGTGTTTTCTGTGTCTCGTGTGAATTTCAGCCTGTTTTATCGAAAAATGATTTTTTAATAAATTTTTGAAGTTGACTGCGCAAATCTGCCAGAAACGTGAGTTCTCGCCATGAATGTTTCGTTTTCTGTTTGACTAACCAAATGACCTCCGATTGATGTGATTCTTGAACTATATAAAAACTTGAAGTGTCTTCTGAGTCGTGTTAAATTTTCATCCTTTTTGGGCATCGGATGAATTTATGGTGAATTTTTCAAATGAACTGCGCAAACTGTCAGAAATTGTATGTTCCGACCAGAGAGTTTAATATGTGATATGACTGACTAAATGACGTGATTTCGGTGTGAAAATTTTCATGGATGAACTTGAATGTGTCCTCTGTATTGTGACCAAAATTTAGCTTCTTTTGAGGTCGGGTGAATTTATAGTGATTTTTACGAAACGGTCGCGCAGTTCTGCCAGTTTTCTGCATTGTTAAAATAACTCTTATTTTCATGTTTAAAAGTATTTTATGATACATGTATGTCCAAAGAATGGGTTTAAATGATGTGATCAAGTGTGATAAATCGAAAGGTGTTACGATGTGTTCTCCCATCCTTGTGACGTATGTTGGGTCGGGAATATGAGAAAAACGACGAGAGAATCGATAGGACATGCATAGTAACATGTTGTTGGGGGAAACTAATTGTGTTGTCTTTGACAAGGGTTTTGTGTAGTCGTGAACTCGAGGATCGAGAGTGGCTAAGTTGGGTTGTGATTTTGTTAAGAGAACGAGGTGGGCTTTCTTTTCAAACCTCTTTACTTTTCCGAAAAATATTATGTGGAGATATAAGGGTGGTTTAACTGTTATGTCATGCCATGTTGTTTTGTTATGAGATTGTGTGCCTGATGCCTAGTTCGTATGAGTTTACTCCGTTAGGCTATATGGCTGTATTGTGAAACGAATTCGGGTCCGAGTAGGGCCGTAAACCCTATCGGGCTGTGTACACTGGTGGGATCGTGAGCCGTCCTTGCAAGTCGGCCGGTCTCGTGGGCGAATAGTGTGGCCACACTTTCGTCGCACTGTGATTGTGATTGATGGATTGATGTGAAAAGTGGGGAGATTATTTGACTGGCCAGTCTATGAAACATTTTTGTGTTCTCGTGATAATTTCTTTACTGCGTATAAAACTCGAGATCACTGGTATGGATGACATAACTTGATAAATGTTTTCGGCATGAGCCCATTGAGTACAACAAGTACTCAGCCCTGCAATTTCTTTTAAAAATTTTGCAGGTTGAGCGGGATGTTGCGGTGGATGTTGAGCTGGCTAAAGACCCTAGGATACGTTGTGTCGTCATACATAGGCGTGATCCTTGACTCTCTTGAAACCTATTTATCCGCTGCTATGTTTTAAATTGTGTCTTAAGACCTTAATCTTTCCGTTTGGTGTTTGGAACATGTATGGTGGTGTTAGGATTTAAACGAGTAGTACGTTGTCTTTTGAAAATGGTTTCTTCTAGATTTCAGCTAATGTTTGCTTTAACTTAGTTTTAATTGTTGTGTTTTCTTAAAGTCTAATTTTTTTCCGTTATTCCTTTTTAAAGGTATACTACCTTAGGTCTTTTTCAAAAAAAAAATATAACCTTGAAATCTTTTGATTAAGTTGTTCTTTTAAATTGTTGTCCATGCATGTCGGTCACGATCGCCGCGTTTGTGGTACCCCTTGTATGGGCGGTCGTGACAGCCTTGGACACAGGCGCCGACCCTGGCGCTAGGTCTATTATGAACTCCAATTGTCGATCTGGCGGTGGTCCAGGTAGAGATTCGGGGAAAATGTCCAAGAATTCCCGTACGACAGCTACGTCTTCTATTTTCCTTTCTCCTTTCTCCTCTCCTTGTAGATAGACAAGGTAAGCAGGACGTCTTTTCCTCACCATCGTACTAGCTTGAAGCGCGGAAATGATAGAGGTTCGCCGGTTCATCGAGATTCCATGGTATAAGGTGGGTTCCTGGCCCGGGGCTTGTAGAAATATCTGTCTCTCCTTACAACGAATCATTGCAAAATTCAAGGTTAACCAGTCCATTCCTAAAATTACGTCGATGCCTCTGATTGCCATAACTTGCAGATCATGAGCAACTATCTTAAGGCCTCCCATAACAATTTCTACGTTCGGGCATGTTCATGAGATTTCTATTGTCCCAGCTACTGGTGAAGACACTATCATCTTATGTTCAGATTTGTTAACAGGCAAGCTCAAAGTATCCACACACAAGTCAGATATGAATGAATGCGATGCGCTCGTATCAATCAACACAACGATATGAGTGTCGAGGATTTTGCCCATACCTGTCAGGTTTCCGTTTTCTTGATTCCCTTGTTCGACCTTAGGTTATCTCCGACTCAAGGAATATGATCTAGCCTGAGGAGAAAGTCTTGGGCGATAAGGTTGTTGTAGTCGCGGAGGTTGGTCGCGATTTCCCCTTGGTTCTATTTGTGGTTCCCTTGGCTGCATGCGGGGTCCTTTAGTGTTCTGCCTTGATTCCATCGCCACCCCCTTGCTCGGACATTCTCTAGAGAAGTGACTGTTTCCCCCACAGTTAAAGCACTTAGTGGCGTTCTAGATTCTACACTCTCCAAAATGGTTCTTGGAGCACACACTGCATTGGGGTGGTTTGGGTCGGAAGTCGCCTCTCTGGCTAGATGAGTTTTGCCCTCCACTATACTGTGGTCGGTTGTGGGTAGGCTGGTACCTCCTGTTGTCGTAAGGGGTCCCATTCCCCTCCCACTTCCTCTTCTCTCGGGAGTGGTGTGGTGGAGGTAGTGCCAAGGTAGTGTTTTCCTTAACCCTCTCCTTGTGCATAGCTGCCTCAATGTCTAGCGCAAGGGCTAATGCTTCGGCGTAGGGAAGTCTTCCACGACTAGCCAATGACATCCTTATCTCATGCCTTAGTCCTCATGGAACTTTTCGGCAAGCTTCTCGTTAGTATCGACTTGGTCAGGTGCGTACCGGGTCATGTTGTTGAGCGCACGGTCATATTCGGTCACATTCATGCGCCCTTGGGTCAAATTGTAAAATTCCGATGCTTCGCCTTCCGATAGCTCTTTGGTACGTACTTATCATACATTTCGGTTTTGAAGCCTTCCCAAGTCATCCCCACTGCTTGATCTCGGGGCATTGTCTTCATCTTGGTGTCCCACCAGAAGTCAGTGGCCTTGGTTAATTGGTAGGTCACACAACTCAACCGTTCTCTATCATTGCACCCTAGGATTGCGAAGATGCGCTCTAGTGCGCGTATCCATGATTCAACCTTGGCCGACTCTCCCATTCCATCAAAGACGGGAGGTTTCTGACCTAAGAACAGCTTCACGATCTCACGGTCGACCGGGGGTGGAAGAGGTGGTGGAGGAATGGGTTGCTTCACACTTTCTTCCATCGTCTGGGGGATAGGTTCAGGGTTCCCACGTCTTATGTTACATCTTGGCGACATTCTGATTCATTATCACACGAGTCATTATCGCATGTATTCAAATTTCAAGAATAGTCATGTGGTATAGCTGAAAAGTGGGGATTAAGGGATAATTGCACCATAGAATAATAAAGGGCTTTTGCAAGGATATCCAAAATACAATTGCACAGAATGATAGCAAGGGAGCAATTGCAAAATAGCATAGCAAGGGGTAATTGTAACATAAAATAGCAAAAGGCGATTGCTCAATAGGATAGTAAAAGGTAATGGTTTAATAGTGTAACGAAAGACAATTGTACCATGGAATAGCAAAATATAAGGGCACCATGGGATGGTAAAAGGCAGAATAAGACAATTGCATAATAAGATGGCAAAAATGCGATTGTACAATGGAGTAGTCAAAAGATAATTGCACAATAAGGTAGTAAAGGATAATTGCACAATAGTATTAACTAAAGACAATTGCATAAGGAATAGTAAGGATAATTTCAAATTATGGCAAAAAGCAATTGTACAATCGAGTAGCAAAAGATAGTTGCACAATAGTACATCAAAGGTAATGGTGCAATAGGTTAGAAAAGGACACTTACAATATAGTACATCTAAAGGCAAGAATTCCTCATAGAAATATCAAATTGTTGCCTCTAAGAGGTCTTAGTATCCATCAAGATGAAGGCAAAAGAGTAAAACAACGTGGAACGATAATGGCAAGGTCAAGCAAAACAATAGAGTATCAAAACATGGGGGAAAGTGTAACAAGATATCATTTCTAATTATCCCCATCCTCATCCTCCTTCTCCTCGGTCTATACAACGCTTTCTCTCTATTTGGGACCTCCTCCTCCTCGTCTGGATCCTCTTCCTCACTTTCCTCCTCGGCACCTACGGGCGAAGGGGTCATCCCAAACCTCCCATCGACCTCTCTGTCGATTCTTAGAGGGGCCGAGACACGCATTCCGAGTTTCATTCTCTTAGGAACACGGGAGACGTGTGGCTCCTCGTCGCAACGATACTTCCGCATGCGGGCTGGACCCGACGGATAGATATGTGGATATGGATCACGTGGCGGCCCGTCGAACGCAACTGTTATGGCCGGAAGTAGCACTTTATAAGGCCGACCAAGTCTCCCCGCGAGGAGTATTCGGGCGAGCTACACCATGTGAATGGCTTCGATGCCAGGGCGACCCACTCGTTCCAAGGAGATGATAGGGTGTAGATGAGCTTTTGGATCCCCGCGTGATGGGTGGCTCCCCCATACGCGTAGGTGTTCATCCACCTACTGTAAAACTCGGTGACGTAGGACATAAGGATAGCTCTCCATCCCACTCGTAATCTTGATAGCGCTCAACTGTGTGGTCCCTATTGCTGGCGTAACGATTACGCATCGGAGCATAATACCGTTGGGCCATCTAAAAAAAGGAGAAAGAAACTCAGCATCAGCACAAGGATTGAAAGAAATAATAGTCTATGAGGTTTCGAATGATGCTGAGAATGTGATGGGTGAGTGTATAGGGTTGTGTTATATATATATATATAGGGTTGTGTTATATACAAACCAATCTAAAGTGTATAACCTAGAACTACATTTCATCCATTGGATGAGGAAAAAGGACGGTCAAGATCAAATTTCATACATAATCACAATGCATCGGTTATAACCACCCCACTAATCACGTTTTCAATCCAAATTTGGCCTTGGTTCTACATTTAAGATTGGTTCTACATTTAAGAATGGTTCTATCTTGATCACAACCCTATATATATATATATATATGGATGTATTCATTTCCTTTTCTCGTATTTTCTCTTATTTCCTTCTTGATCTCAGCCATTGATTTTCTCCATCCTATGGCCTAAATTATTGGCTTTAATCATTAAATTTAATTCAATTAAAATCTGAAAAGGACAAAATTGGTAAACACTATTTTGCTGGTTACGGAAACTTCCTTGATTTCCTCTGTTGAAGATCTTCACGGTTATTTTTTTTTCCACAGATTGAACAGATTGTTCAATTCCTTCACCGCCTCCCCTTATCAGACTTCTTCTTCTTCTTCCTCAAAGTCTCCAGCGCAGCAAAAACATCAGTGTTGCTCACGGTAAACAATCCCTCATCCCTCCTATTCCCACCTCCAGCCATTTTCCACCGCCAGAAACATAAAAAACCCTCGCGAACGATCGAAAATCTCAAGCTCAAATGTGACAAATCGCCGATTATTTTTGGGACTGGATTTCCCGAAACCAATCAACAATCACTGCTTCCATAACAACAAATGAAAAAACAAAACAACACGTAATTTGATAAAATCCTAATGGAAAAAAACAATCCAAACTATAAGTAAGTTTATTAATCGAACAGAGTGTAGACGAACAAATATCAAATTTCCCGATTATATATCGCAATTGCTATTCTCCCCAATCCAACAGGTCCGATGAGCTCGAAAATGTGATTGCAAAATGTAGGATACGATTCCGATAGCGCACCTCACTCCCACAATTGATCCGAATACGCCGCCGCCGGGAGCGAGCCCGGGACCATGCTATGCGCAGCCGCCTGCGGCTGTAAACCCCTGAAATCCGCGACCAGATTCGGCGCATTAGCCGGATTGTAGTGGCCAATCGACGATGAGTAATTATGAACGAGTTTGTGGAGATTTTTAATGCGTTCGAGTTTGTATAGTATAATGCGTAGTTTAGTTTCTGTAATGCATTATATGTGATATGTAATGAACATTTACCTTGACTCGTTTAATTTAACTTATGTCGTGCCGTGTTTCGACGTTTGGCGCACGTTTTTTGTTTTCCCTAAGGGTTTAACAAGCCTAGGGGCTAGGGTGTAGTATGTTCTAAGTCTAAATAACGTTGTCCAAATACACGAGCTACAGTAATTCATCTCGGGTTGCACATTCATAGCGCGTATGTTTTTTTTACTGATATACATATTGTACATATTATATAGTATAATGCGCAGTTTAGTTTCTGTAATGCATTATTTGTGATATGTAATGAACATTTATCCCGACCCGTTTAATTTAAGTTGTGTCGTGTTTCGATGTTTGGTTCACGTTTCTTGTTTTCCCTAAGGGTTTAACAAGCCTAAGGGTTAGGGTGTAGTATGTTCTACGTCTAACAAACGTTGTCCAAATACACGAGCTGCAGTAATTCGTCTGGGGTTGCACATGCATAGCGCGTAGGCATTTTTTAAAACATATATACATAATGTACATTTTTGTATAGTATAATGCGTATTTTAGTTTCTGTAATGCATTTTTTGTGATATGTAATGAACATTTATCCTGCCCCGTTTAATTTAAGTTGTGTCGTGTTTCGATGTTTGGCGCACGTTTCTTGTTTTCCCTAAGGGTTTAACAAGCCCATGGGCTAGGGTCTACTATGTACACATTAATAACATCAACAAAGACCATTAGTTTGAGTTATAAAACTAGTGTTTTGTTGTAATAGCGGATATGGACTAATATTGACTAATTTACATAATGTGCATATTATGTAAGAGACGAGCGCCCTTTCTTCCTCTAGGGTTCTTCGGCTCACCCTGATCTCCAGCCGTACTTGGGCCACCTCGGTTAATCTATAACTGAATCTTTTCGCAAGTGCTACCAGAATTACATCGTAGACCGCTTCGTCGATGTCGAGCCTTAGCTGCTTCTCTGATATGGAACAAACAACATAAAACATCAGAAAATTATTAAAACAGAATACAGCATGATATGCGCACTTTGAATCGTCACTGGGTTGATTAACCAATATAAAAAATACCTCTCATAATGTCTAATATACTCCAAATAATGACAATTACCTGCTACATAATGCACTGCCTAAAATAAATAATGCACATATGTAATCTTCACTGAGTTGATTAACCAAATAAAAAATACATCTCATAATGCATAATATACTCCAAATAATGACAATTACATGCTACAAAATGCACTGCCTAAACCAAATCGCATATGTAATCTTCACTGAGTTGATTAACCAAAATATAAAACACCTCTCATAATGCATAATATACTCCAAATAATGACAATTGCATGCTACATAATGCACTGCCTAAACCAAATAATGCACATATGTAATCTTCAATCAGTTGATGAACCCATATACACAATACCTCTAATAATTCATAATATACTGCAGATAATGACAATTAACAGATTCATAATGCACTGCATAAACCAAATAATGCACATATGTAATTTTCACTGTGTTGATTAACCCATATACACAATACCTCTAATAATGCATAATATACTGCAGATAATGACAATTAACAGCTACATAATGCACTGGCTAAACCAAATAACCATATTTAAACTTTGACGGAGTTGCATAATATAGCCAGCATAATGCAAATATCATGTTATATACTGCATAGTCCAAATTAAATAATGCATAAAATTAATTGTGCCTGAGTGTAATGCTTAACAAAAAACAACACCCTACATAATGCATCATTTAATGCACATAATGATTCTTACATATATACATAATGCATTGTCTACACCCAAAAATGCACATGTATAACACACAAAGACTAGTATACAATATCAATAATACAACCCATGATGAGCCATACACTCCAACAAACGCATAATTACAGATTCATAATGCACTTCCCATACCAAACAATGACCATATTTAAACTTTGACAGAGTTGATTAACCCCCGGAGTCAGTACCCGTATTAATGCATAATATAGCCAGCATAATGCAAATATTATGTTACATAATGCATAGTACAACATAAATAATGCATAAATATAATTTTGCCTGAGTCTGGTGAGTTAAAATCACAACACCCTACATAATGCATCATATACTACACATAATGACACTTACATATATACATAATGCATTAAGCAAACATGCAATTATCCTTCCACAAAATCGACAGATAAGAAATTGAATTCCACCAGGAACGCCGCAAATTTACCTGCAACTTGGGATGGTTATGAGCGCGGACGTCCTTGCTTAGGCATATTCTATCTGTCTGGAAATAACCAAATCAAATTCCAAATCAAACTATGCTCTCAGAACCAGAATAAATAAAACCCCGTCGGATACAGAGAAATGTCACAGCACACAATAAAACCCAGACGGCCATCAAAATGCATGCTTTTATACCCAAAACAATAAAAACCGGTGTGAATTTATTGTTCCACGACAATTGTCGCTGTTACAATTTATAGTTTTCGCGCCTGCACAATATTTAAAGCACAGTCACGTACCCTGTCGCATGTAGCGTTTCGGTGTTAGCAATGGCGGAGGATGTGTGCTGAAATTTTGGACAATTGCTGTCGATTACTTCAAAGAATTGAGCGTTGCGAACGGATCTAGGGTTTAGAGAGTGGTGAGAGTGGAGAGAGTGTACAGTGGGTGTACATCGTTTAGTGAGCGAGAATGAAGAGTCGGAAGTTTCAAAGCCTAATAATTTTGCCCTTTCCAAAATCTGGCGGTTCCATTTTTGTAGAATGACTATTTTAGCCTTATAATGCACACACACAGGTTCCATAATGCAACACGGATTCATATTGGAATTGTCAATCTGGACTGTTGATGCAGTTGATCTAACGCCTAAGAATGAGAAGAACAAAGGATGTTAGAGTTGAATAGGAGAATAATGCTCCCCTATATATATATATATAGGGTTGTGATCAATTGAGATTTTTTAGCCTAATTGAGAATTGAGATGCATTATTAGCCACTCATTTATATTAAATGAGTGGTCCAGAATTTACCACATGGAAAATATTTTTACATTAATTAATTGTGAAAGGGCAGAATGGTAATTTCATCATACATTTTATTTAATAAATATTTTTTTATTTTTTTAAAAAAAATTAAATTTTTTTTTCGATTTTTTATTTTTTTTATTATTTTTATTTTTTTGTCAACTACATATACAATTCATGTCAACTACACACATATAATGTCAACTACATATACAATTCATGTCAACTGCACATATATAATGTCAACTACATATACGATTCATATCACCTATACACATATAATGTCAACTATAACCTGTTGACATTTGATGTGCAGGCTATTGACATTTGATGTGCAGGGCTATTGACATTTGATGTGCAGGCTACACATCGTAGTTGACATCGCGTGAAAATTAAAAAAATTAAAAAAAATTTAAAAATTTTTTTAAAAAAATTTTAAAAAAATAAAAAAAAAATTTAAAAATAAAAAAATAATTTTTTTTTTAGTTGTTGACATTTTAATACGAGTTGTTGACATTTGATATTCTGGCTATTGAAATGAAATGACGATAATACCCTTAGTTGATATAATCTACTTGTAGTTGACATTTCAAAATGAGTGGCTGAAAAAGCATCTCAATTCTCAATTAAGCTAAAAAATCTCAACCTAACAAGACCCTATATATATATATATATATATATATATATATCCAACGATGGAGGTATGAGGGTAGTATCAAGAATGAATGGAATTTCATTCCCAAGGCAAAAAGGTTAGTGCGTTTTTCGTGTTTCGTTAAATTACGATATGTTCCCTGAAAGAGCAGGTTCTGCTGTAGGATGTCGTTCAAGCACAGGAGTGTCCTACTGATCAGTAAGGAAATCTTGGCTAATCCAAAACCTGGTATCAATAAATCATCAACCTCTTCTACTAGGTAGTATAGTGAAGGTAAGGGTCGAATCCCACAGAGATGGATGCGCCTTGGAAATTGTGGTGATATTCTGGGTGTGGTTTGGTTAACTACCACGCTCGGGTTGAGTCTCTACCTAGGCAGGAACTTAAAGGTAATTTCCTACTGACTAGAATGGGGAAAGAAATGTAGAGGTGCGGACGTGTACGTGGAAATGGGGAGACATTTTTGTAACAGAAAATATTTAGAAGGTACGGGTTTCTATTTTTGGGCTAGACAGAATATTCAGAAGGTAGTGGTAGTTGTGGTGACAAGGCAGACAGGTTGCAGGATACAACTAAAAGTGTAGGACAAAAAGCAAATAGCATCTAAAAAGTAAAGTGGTCCCCAACATCAGACAAGGACATCATCTTCTTCGACAACACAAACTAAAATCAGAAAAATGATTCCAGATTCAATCACGGAAACACAGTTTACCGACTCTCGAAAACAGATCCACAAATAAGAACACCAAATCTGAAATCAAAACTCAGAAACTGCAACTCCGCATACTGGTCAGCAGGAAAACGAAAACGAACTCAAAACTAGACTTCACATGCAGCGATTCACTCACGATCAACAGTTCCACGTTTAACTAAGGAATGGTGACGGAAACAAGGACCAATAATTTCACGCTGGAAACAACTAGAAACTCTAGATCTAAGCTAACTAGGCGGAATAGGAAGGAAAATGAATCAACACAAATAACGAATGGAAATCAACTTCATAGCATAAACACATTCAGATCTTCAACAAGTACTTCAAAAGCCGAAAATATCTAAAAGCAACCAAGATCCAGCGTAAGAAAGCAAGTAAATTAAACTACGAAAGCGAATAAAAGTGTTTTGCCACTCCGGGCGATGAAATCTCTAAACTACGGTCTTGCTGGTTGGAACGGACGATTCGGAACTCCTGGAACATCTAGATTCTTCAAGTGACCATGGCAGTGGCGAGGAACGAGATTCTGAACTGGGCTGAAGGACTGAACTCCGAGAGAATCTACATAAGAGTGATGATGATGAAAAATTGTGTCTCTCTTTTCTCTCCAAGTGGCTTCCTTTTATAGGGAGGCTTACCCTTGATTTTTAGGGTAAACCTTGCGGTGAGATGACTTCTTTGCCCTTAATTGTGATGGATCAGTCCCAGCTATCCTTCTTCTCCATCTCGAGCCATTTCTGCATGTATACTGGTCAGTACGTGATCGTGCTGACGCCCTTTTCACTTGAAGTGTCTGAATCTCTGCCTACTGGCTAGAACGCTTACCCTGCACGCTTAAGCAACTAATTTTGCAGATATAATTCAATTATGCACATCATACTGACCCGTAACCTAGGCCTAGAATACGACTTATCAAACTGCTCACACTTACCACATGCTTGTCCTCAAGCGTGAAGAACAAAAGGGAATAAGTCGAATTCTAGCCAGGTTACTCCCCTGACCAACTCTACCTAAACTAGACTCTATACTACGACGACGCGAAGAAAAACACTTAGACAAACACAGAAAAACACACAAACACAAATAGAAACTAAAACACAAAGATTGGGCTATATTTTCAACCATCCCTTATCTCGGGATCCGGTGCAATCCGGCCTTGGACAGCCTTGGACAGCCTTGAACTTCTGCCACCCCCCATTCCTTCCTGGTCAGTACATCCGTTTGTCAAGATCGCCCAAACTCTCGGCCAAACACTAGATTCACTCGGTCTCTCATACCTCACCAGGAATGTTAGGACCGCATTCTCTCCATATGCTCAACCACAGTTGCTTCAGACTTGGATCTCACGAGCAGCTACTGAAGGACTTAAGGCTTGTAATGGGGTTATTGGGTTGCAGTGTTTTGGGGTAGGTGTTCCTAAGGCTCTAAGTTTCAAAATTTCTATTTTATTGATTGTGGGGGGGAACTGTGCGCATTAGGCTTCTGATCAGTTGCTTCTTAGCTGGCGCTTCTGGCTTTGATCTCCAACTGGTCAGTATCATGTTGTGGCTTTGCCACCTTTATTCTTTCTCTTTCTTTTTGTGGTCAAGTTTCTGACCATTTTTCCTTCACCTTTTTTTTTTTTGTGGCTTCGCCACCCTTATACCTTCCCCTTTTTTTTCTTTTTTGTGGACCCGGGACAACTCCCTGATCGATTTTCTTCCAAACTTTCTTACCCAGCTGGAGTCTGCTTTCTTGTACATCTTTCTGGCCAGTAAGCTCATTCGCTTCATGTCTTGCACACACACAGTTCCAAGGGCTAGGGGTGTTTATCTGGGTATAAAAGGTTAAGAAAAATGGTACATTTTTTTTTGGGGGGGGGGGAGGGTTTCCTACTGCCTTCAGTGTTTGCTACCCGTGGTCACTTCATCCTAGGAAATTTGTGGCAGCCTCTCTTTCTTTTCAATATATGTGGAAAGTGGTTCCACTTTAAGCTTATAACTCACAATTTTAAGAGGGCTTTCGCGTTTGGCTCTAAGTATGGGCTTTTCTCTCATACTCACATCATCTATCCTGACGAGGAGGTACTAGGGAGGGTGGTTCCGGTTTTCCAGCATGTCCTATCTCCCTCAATTCCCTTCACCGTCAGCTCAAAGACGGTTGAGTTTTAAGCCCAATCAACACACAAAATAAAATAAAACTATACTTAACGTGACACTAACACAAGCACAAACACAAAGACTACACATATATACATACTCATCATACTGGTCATTGCGTCCCCCCTCCCACTTCACAAGTGTCTGCCCTCAGATAGGGCTATGAAGTGGAAAAGGTAATGGCCAATATGATGGACACATAGACAAACAGACAAAAACAACAAATTAAAACTAAAACTTCTCACACTTAGACTATGGAATAGGCTAAGTGGGAGAGTTTGAAAACCTAAACAGCAACCAACAGACAAAACACACATATATCCAAAACTCCTCACACTTAGACCGTGCAACGGACTAAGTGTGAGCTGGCATGCTTACGAAAAAAAAACAGAAAAACATAAACAAAGAAAACACAAACATAGAAAACATGCGCTAAAGAGACAAACCCTTGACTTCTCACACTCAGACTATAAAATAGGCTAAGTGTTATGAATGGGGTTTGCGCAAAAATAAAAATTATACTACTTAAACAAACAAAACACAACAAAACGAAAAACTAAAAACTGAAAAAAAAAAAAAAAAAACTAACTTGTGGTCGGGGGGTGGTCTAGCGAAGTCTCCTGCTCCTCCGTGGGGCAGGCGGTGCAGATTGTTCCTTCAGTCGTTCCTCTTCCGTCTCAGTTCGGTCCGTATCGTCCTTCGCCGATTCCTCGGCCTCTGCCGGCACCTCGGCTTCCTTCTCTTGGCCTCCATGGCCGCTTGGTCCAGTATTTTGGGCTACACTGCCCCTCACTCCTCCAGCTTGTTCCTTCCTCTGGCTGGTTACTTCCTCCAGTAACTCTTCTATCACGGAATCCATTCTGCCCATCTCCGTTATCAATCGCTGGTTCTCCTCTCCTAACTTAGTCACTATGGTCTCCATAACAGCTTGCCTCTGAGTCAATGTCCTCTGCTCTGCAGACCCTTCCAACATCCGTTCCACTACTCCCGCTAGCTTGACCATCTCTGCTTTCAACTGCTTATTGTCCTCTCTAACTTCCTCCATCGCTTTCTCCATTCTGGCTTGACGCTGTTCCTGGTCTGATGCCAATCCGATTATTTCTGCCCTTATCTGTCTGTTTTCCTCCGCTATGTCCTCCACAGCTTTTTCCATCCCCTCTTGCCTCTGGTCGTGTGCCAGTGCTTCTTGAGCTGCTGCTAACCGAGCAGTGGGTATAGCTTCCTCTCTCATCGCATAGAAGTGTGGCACGCCTTGCCTCATGTATACCGCATTCGTCCGGACGAACAGGGGGGTATCAAACAATCCTGGGGCGTCCACCATCGTCAAGGGGGTTAAGTCTTCATCCTCCGTAACGGTGATGTTGTTTCTCACAAAGATTCCCAATATATGGCAGAGGGAAATATTTCGTGCTGGGTGGGTAGCGATGAGGTGACATGTGTATGCGGTCCAGAACCCTAAGTGCAACTTCCTGCCCTTCTTGGCACACCACATAAGATACAACTCCGTCATCGATGTCCGGACTGCCGAATTTGACTGTCCTAAAAGGTTGTAATCCAAGAAGAGTTGAACCAGGCGTAGATTAGGATCGTTGAGATGGATAGATCGGGAGATAGTGGACTGAAACTGCCCTGCCCCGGGGTGAGTAAGTTCTTCCCAAGCTACCTGGGGCTCGAATTCCACATGTCTGCGGGGAATCCCCCGCTCCCTATCTCTCCACTCAGGCCCTATGGCCGCCTCCAAACTGCATATTCCTAGCCGAAAAGTCCATTCAATCAAATTCATCCTAATCTCACCTCCAAATACTCTGAAACTGATACACTCTACATCCAAATCAGTTGTGACCTTGAATCGAAAGGTCGCGAAAAATTCTTTGGCCAAATCGACTGGGACATCCAAATTCTCATTTCTTAACAGCCATTCAAAACCTAACTCATGCAAAAGGGCGAGAAACGATTCCCGAACCTTTAATTCATCTAAAGAAGGGAGATGAATTACCTTTCCACACTTAACCTGCTTGCCTGTTGCGTTCTTGGTGCGATAGACGGACTGGAGCTCCTTGGAGTCAAAAAATTTCATCCCCTCCACCACGTCATCTGTGAGCTCCACCGTCCAACGCTTATATCGGAGTGGTTCTGCAGGTGGATGCAATAGTTCTCGATGATCGTTAGGGAGTTGCTGCTCCTTGTATTCCTCATCTTCCATGGTCGTATCGCTATCGGATTCAGATTCTTCACTGATCTCATACTCACTATCACTCTGTGTTTGCCGGGTTGATGGGGTCCTCTGGGCAGCCTCAGTGATCACTATGCCTGTGTTCACGGTACGCGGTCTTTTGGTACTCGGCTTGTTCTTCACAACGGCTTTTCCTTTCCTTTTTCTTTCTATCTGGTACCTGGCTTCCTCCTCAGCTTGGAGTAAGGCCTCGTCCTTCTCAGATCCATCAGACCTTCCTGACTCCGATATGAGGTTCGGTCCCCCAGCCATTCCTTCCGTTGTCGTGCCCGGTTCGTTCTGTACTGGAGACACCCCTGTGTCTTCCTGATCAGTAGCTTGAACAGGTTCACTTTCAGCCATTTTCGGAGTGGCTCGCTCTTCCTCGCTTGCGATCTCTATGGGGTCCTCCACCGTGTTCGGTTTTGCCTTGCTGGAGGCCCACTTACCCAAACAACGTTGCGATACCCTCTGCGGCTTAGGCGAGTATGCCTTGTGGTCTGCTTTTACCACCAGTTTTCACCTGACCGGAATCGGTTTTACAACCTGAGGTGCCACTGGGGTGGGTGCTTCTACTTCTGGCTCTGCTATCTCTGCTCCTGTGTCCTTGACTTCCGTAGACGCAGTACTTTCCTCTTCTACTCGCATTCTATCATCCCCGGCTTTCACTTGGGGGTCTACTGGTTCTTTTTCTTTACTCGGGACTCCTCCTTCCCCTCCTACTAACTGGGAAGGTCGGCCCTCCGGTATGGTTCCTGATGTGGCTTTCTCCCCGTTTCCTACTGCCCCCAATGCGAGGTCCAGACCCTCAGCCATTGGTGTAGTGTCCTCTTCTCTCCGGTTGACCCTGTTCAGAATCGAGTCAAATTCTTCGTCTGTCATGAGGCCTTGTTTTCTGGCTGATTCATTCAAATCTATCTCTGGCCTTCTCACTTCTTGAAATACCGGCTCCGCTTTGGGCGTTTTCTCTGTTCCTTCGCTCCCTTCCGGAGTTGTCTTGCCTTGGCTCGACTTTTTCTTACGCTCCTCAGAGTCGGAGTCGTAATGTGCGGCGATAGCGTCGAGTTCTGCCGAATCCGGTACTGAAACTGCTGCATGACTGACCGGCGCAGGCGGAGCTTCGCTGGATGTGGTTCCGACGCCCCCCGTTTGGCCGAAACTGGTCAGAGCCGTCGTCCAGTCCCTAGTTGGGTCCTGTTGGCGAAGAAATGCCATCATGGCATCCAAGGAAACCATGGGTGGTGGCTGAGCGACGGGTGCTGGTGGGTTTGGCTGTGGGTGTGCCTCAGGGGTTCCTCGGCAGCTGGGTTTGGTTTTCTTGGCGAATGCCTTCTTTCCCATGACTGAAAATTACGATCTGGTGGTGGAAATTAGGGTTGGGAGTCGGCGGAGATGGAAGAGAAATTTTTTTTTTCGAGAGAGAGTATTTGCAAAATGAGGGTTTGTGATGGGAAAAGGTAACCCGGTATGGTTATGTGGGAGAGAGAATGCAGTTCCAGGTGGTTGTAACCGGTTATCAGGGGGTAGCCGGTCGCGACGTTTCAGACGGGAAGGGCGGTTGAGGTTTCTGGCCTCTGATTGGTCCGCGCGTCTTTTCCCTCTGCTCACGGGCCATTTTTCCTGCTGTCACCCTGCAAAAGCTGCACAAGCCTTAATTCAACTTTTCGTCCTCTCCATAATATCTCCTATACTTACCTAAAAAAGAAACTAATTCAAATGGGCACTTAAATAAAATTTTGAAATAGCACCAGATAAGTGATCCCTTAGTCAATGTGCACTCCAAATTAAAATTAAGGTCCGAAAATATTTTTAGATTTTTTAGGAATTATCTAACGTGCAAATATTAACTACGTATTTACAATATTTACAATAGGCAATTTAGAATTCTACTTGGCCAGTATATGCAAAGATTATTCTTAAAAGGAACTAGCCACGTGGAATTCTAAATTCCTATCTTACTGATCATTAAGAGACCAGAGTGTGGGGACATAGTAGGATCTCATCCACTACGCCCACTTCACTGCTTTCCCTAAAAATCTTCAGCCTATGTCCATTTACTAGAAAAGGCTCAGAGTCAGGAGAACTCCCTGAAATTTCTACCGCTCCGTTAGAGCGGAGTGCAGTGATGGTGTAAGGTCCAGTCTAGGCATGCACAAGGGTCGAAAACCGCCGGTTCAGGGTCATGAACCGGCGGTTCAAGGGTCGGGGAATGTATGAACCTGAACCGGCCCGCCTAGCTCCCGGCGGTTCCGGTTCCGGTTCCGGTTCAAAAAACCGGCGGGTTACGGGGCGGTTCAAAACCGCCGGTTTTCGGCTTGAACCGCCGGTTCCGGGCCGGTTCGACGGTTCGACGAATTGTTTTTTTTTTTTTTTGCATTTTTCATCTTTTCAATTTTAATCAACTTACATTACACTTTTCAAGTTTGTTTTTTTATGAAATGTGAGTAAATAAAATTGAAAAAAATACGGATAAAGTTGCAATTTTATTGAAATTGCATGTTTACAAATTACACGTTACAAGTTACAACAATTACAAATTGAAAACATATGGCGGTCTTGAAGTCTTAAACAAAATTTAAATACAAATGAGACTACTAGTGAAGAACTAATTACAAATGACAAGAAACGATGTTGAAGTTCTTAAACGTATAAGTGTATTATATATATACTCTTAACCGGCGAAGAAGATCTTTCTACATAACTAAATTAAGGACACCTTTAGCAATTCAACTTTAAATGTTGAGTTTCGTCTAACAATCAACAAATATAGTAGAATTGTCAAAAGTTTCCCTCATTTAGCCGTATAGAGAAATATACTTCATCGACTAGAGTATATACAAATACAATTATGTAATTGTTTTTGCATATACAAAAACATATGGCGGTTCAACCCTAAACCGGCGGGTTGTCCACGGTTTCTGTCAGAAAACCGCCGGTTTCTGACCGAAAACCGGCGGTTTCTGACCAGTTTTGCAGGCCTACACACTGACCCTACGGCCTAGCCTCTGAAAAGTTGCCGGAACCGTCAGAAACCGGCTCCCGAACCGGCGGTTTACCCCGACAAACCGGCGGTTTACCCCTCAAACCGGCGGTTTACCCCGCGAACCGCCGGTTCCAACGGCTATACTAAACCCCTACGCGAACCCTACGAACCCCTAACCTACGAAACACTATTTAACCCTTTGAACCGGCGGTTCAAACCGCCAAACCGCCGGTTTTGAACCGCCGGTTCAGGTTCAATATATTGTCGAACCTGAACCGGCCCTTCCGACCCTTCAACCTTTCTGCCGGTTCAACCCGCCGGTTCCGGGCCCGGTTCCGGTTCATGAACCGGCGGGCCCGAACCGGCGGTTAACCGCCGGGCCGGGTCGGTTTGTGCATGCCTAGTCCAGTCCATCTTGACTTGAGTTTCCCTGGCATAAGCTTCAATCTTGACTGGAAAAGTAGTACTTTCTGGTCAACATGAAGCTCCTTGGTTCTCAGATTTCGATCGTGCCACAATTTAGTTCGCTCTTTGTACCACATGGCGGAGTCAAATGACTCCAATCTAAGTTCCTCAAGCTCCTGCAGTTGCAGCTTCCTTTCTTCTTCACAGGCTGTAGCATCCATATTTACTTTCTGTACCGCCCAGTATGCTCGATGCTCGATCCCAACCGGTAAGTGGCACATCTTTCCGAAAACAATCCGGTAAGGGGACATGCCTATGGGGGTTTTGTAGGCCGTTCGATACGCCCAGAGAGCATCCTCTAGCCTTACACTCCAATCCTTCCTAGAAGTGTTCACAGTCTTTTCCAAAATTTTCTTTATCTCGCGGTTAGAAATCTCCGCTTGACCATTTGCTTGCGGGTGGTAAGGGCTGGAAAGCCTATGATGTACACCGTACTTTTTCATCAAGGATTCAATTGTACGGTTACAGAAATGAGTCCCTTGATCGGATATGATCGCCCTGGGCACACCGAATCGGCTGAAGATATGACTCTTTAAGAACTTGGCCACCTCCTTGGCTTCACACGTGCTTGTGGCCTTGGCTTCTACCCATTTGGAGACGTAGTCTACAGCAACTAGGATATACAGATTCCCATAGGATGAAGGAAACGGACCCATGAAGTCCATCCCCCATATGTCGAATAGCTCGCAAACTATTATAGGCACCTGCGGCATTTCATCCCGGGCAGATATTCCACCGGTCAGTTGGCAACGCTCACAGCTCCGGCAGAACTCGTACGCATCTTTGTTGAGAGTTGGCCAGTAAAAGCCGCTATCCAGAATCTTCCTTGCCGTCTTCTTGGACCCGAAGTGCCCTCCACATGCTAACGAATGGCAGTGGGTTAAAACATCCCGTTGCTCCCAGTCAGGAATGCACCTCCTTATCACTTGATCGGACCCTACTTTCCACAGGTAGGGGTCGTCCCAAAAGTAGTATTTTGCTTCACTCTTGATCTTCATTCTTTGGGCTTTGGCAACACTCGGTATTTCTGGAAGCTCTCCAGTTACTAAGTAGTTGGCCAGGTCCGCATACCATGGCTCTTGCCCTACCTTCTCTTTCCCTTTTGCTGTATCATTCTGAGCAGTAAGTTTGAACACTTCTTCCCAATCAATTTTTCTGGGCGCAAAAATCACCTCACACAAATGTTCCTCTGGAAATTTATCATGCACTTCGTCACCGTTTCCATCTTGCATTATTCTGCTCAAATGGTCTGCCACCTTGTTCTCGACTCCTCTCTTATCTTCTACCTCCCAGTCAAATTCTTGTAACAAGAGTACCCATCGGATCAAGCGTGGTTTGGATTCCTTCTTGGCAATCAGATATTTAATCGCTGCATGGTCGGTATACACGACGACCTTGGATCCCAGCAAATACGGCCTGAATTTCTCGAAAGAGTACACCACTGTCAGCATCTCTTTTTCAGTGGTATCGTAATTCCGCTGGGCTTGATTGAGAGTCTTAGATGCATAAAAAATGACGTACCGTTTCCCATCGATTTTCTGGCCCAGTACAGCTCCTACCGCATAATCGCTGGCGTCGCACATCACTTCAAAAGGATGGTTCCAGTCAGGAGCCCTTATGATAGGTGCGGATATCAGCTTTTCCTTGAGAAGATTGAAAGCAGCCTTGCATTGCTCATCAAAAACGAAATCCACGTCATTTTGAAGTAGCCTGGTAAGGGGTTGGGCGATTTTGGAAAAATCCTTAATAAATCTTCGATAAAATCCGGCGTGCCCCAGAAAACCTCTTATTCCTTTCTGATCAGTAGGGAATGGTAATTTGGCTATAACATCTACCTTGGCTCGATCCACTTGGATACCTCTTTCTGAGACCACGTGTCCTAAAACTATCCCTTCGGTGACCATAAAATGGCACTTCTCAAAGTTCAAAACCAAACTCTTTGCTTGACACCTTTCCAAAACTATATCCAAATGATGGAGGCAAGAGTCGAACGAGTCTCCGTAAACTGTGAAGTCATCCATGAATATCTCTATGCAATCCTCAATCAAATCGGAAAATATGCTCATCATACATCGTTGAAATGTACCTGGAGCGTTGCATAGGCCGAAAGGCATGCGACGGTATGCATAGGTCCCAAACGGGCAAGTGAAAGTGGTCTTGTCCTGGTCCTCAGGATCTACGTAAATTTGGAAATACCCGCTGTACCCATCTAGAAAGCAGAAAAACTTCTTCCCAGCTAATCTCTCCAACATTTGGTCGATGAACGGCAGGGGAAAATGGTCCTTCCTGGTCGCATTGTTCAGCTTACGGTAATCTATGCACATGCGCCAACCCGTGACTAGCCTCGTTGGTATCATCTCATTCTTCTCATTCTTCACGACTTGGATCCCTGATTTCTTTGGAACCATGTGGATAGGGCTGACCCACTCACTGTCCGGTACGGAATAGATAATCCCTAGCGACAACAACTTCAAGATCTCCTTCAATATCTCTTCTCGCATGTTAGGGTTTACCTTCCTTTGAGCATCTCGATGTGCCTTCGCTCCTTCTTCCAACCTAATGTGGTGCATGCAAACGTCGGGGCTAATTCCAACTAAATCTGTAAGACTCCATCCAAGTGCCTTCTTGTTCTTGCTCAGCACGGTCAGTAGCCTAGCCTCTTGTTCCTTCGTAAGGCCGCTACTAATGATCACTGGATATGAGTTCTCATCTCCAAGGAAGGCATACTTCAAATTCGGTGGCAACTTGTTCAGCTCAACTTGGGTGGAAGTGTGTCTTCGGGTAGAGGGTTTTTCTCAATCTCTCCTTCTCTTTCTAATTCTCCCTCTGATGGTTCTTCTATACTGACTGGTGGCTGAGCCCCTGCGGCTCCAATGAACTCCGATTTCTGACAGAATTCCTTGATTGCTACTTCAATTTCTTCATCAGTCAACCCTTGGCTACTGATCAGATCACACCATGCAGCAGCTTCGACGTCAACCTGCTCATAAACATTTAACGCTTGGAGTTTCTCCTGCAATAGTTCGGTCTCAAGAAAATCTTGGACAAGGGGGTCAATCACATCAACATAACACAAATTTTCAGAATCAATCGGTTTCTTCATGGCTTCATTGATTTCAAAAGTGAATTTCTCTCCATGAAAATCAATGCAAATTGTCCCCTCGGCCATGTCCACTATTGTCTTAGCCGTTCTCAAAAATGGTCTTCCTAACAACACTCCACTAGATTCCCTAGCTTCATGCTCACTCATTTTGATCACATAAAAATCAGCAGGATAGGTAAAATCATGCACTCTTACTAACACATTTTCTAAAACTCCCTCAGGACTTATGCACGACCTATCAGCCAGTTGGATCAACACCCTAGTATTCGACAATCTAATTCCCTTCAATCGGTTATAGATAGACAATGACATGACATTTATGGATGCCCCCAAATCACACATTGCATGTTTGACCTTCACATCTCCTATAGCTATAGGCAGAGTGAACATACCTGGATCGGCTCTCTTGGGTGGCAACTTCTCTTGCACTATTGCTGACGCTATCCCTTCCACCATAATCTTGCCATCCTTCTGGGCTCTCCCGGCTATGAAGTCCTTTATGAATTTCCCGAGAAGGGGTAGCTTCACGGCTTGGAGGAATGGTATGGTGACATCCAACTTTCCAAAAATTGACAAGTAGTCGACCGGGTTCTCTTTCTTCCTCTTTGTAACAAATCGGAACGGGAATGGTTTCTCCCATTTTCTCTCCTCTGCTGGTTCCTCAGCGACCTTCTTGGAGTCTTTCTTTGGTAGTTCCTGGGTCTGGGCCTCCATTCTGGGATCTACCTCTTGAGGAGGTTCCTTCCTGGTCAGCAGGGTGTCGGGTTCATCTCTTACACTTGGCGTATCATCCAAGAAGAATGGATCGTGCGTCCGAGGTATAGGTCTCCCTAATTCTTCCGCTGAAATGGTATTGCCTCCTATCTTCGTTCCATGGGATCCTTCACTAGGTCGTTTCGGTTGAGGCGCGTCATAAGTAGTTCCTGACCTCAACGTAACCTTACTCACATTTGCCTTTTCGGGCATCTGGACTGTAGATGGGAGTTTCCCCGCATTTCCCTTCAAATCACCTACCGAACTGGCCAGTTGAGCTAACTGCCTATTCATCATATCCATGTTCGCCTTATGTTCCGTCTGGGTATTTTGCATCCCCTGCACGACCTCATTATGGGATTGCAATTCTCCTCTGATGCTCTGTTGTGACGTTAGCATTTCACCCATCATGTCCTCAACGGATCTCCTTGGCCTGTTCGAATTTTGGAAATGACTCGGCCCTTGGTGTTGATAGTTCTGGGAGTTTTGCTGGCCTTGATTAGGCGGGTATTGGTTATACTGGGCAGGAGGGATGTACTGATCTTGAGGATATTGATTCTGGTGCTAGCCTTGGAATTGATTTTGGTTCTGATGGTGTTGGGGTCCTGGGTTCGGCTGATTTTGGAAATTTTGGAAGTTTCTCTGGTGGGGCGGCACATAGACAGGGTTCGGGTTCTGGTTTTGTGGGTTTTGGTTTTGGGATTGTTGGTTTCTTCCTGACCAGTTGGGGTGGTAGTCTGGTTTCGCTGGTCCACGGTTAGGGTTTTGGTTCGGATGGGGGTTATACTGGTTCTGACCTTGGTTCTGATTTTGGCTCCCGTCACCCCATCGGAAGTTTGGATGTTCCCTCCATGGTGCATCCCGTTGCCTACCTTGAATCCAATGCCCACTAGAATTGAAGTACCCCGCAGCATTAACTTGCTCCATATTCCCGAAGTCATTGGGCTGATCATAGTTCGGTCCTTGATTTCCCTGTTCTGCACCCTTGTAATTCCCAGCTGGGGGAGGTGGTGGAGTGCTCTTCTCGATGACACTCAGAAGTGACTTCTTCAGCTCATCCATTTTCAAATCCATTTTCTGCTCCAGCTTATTCTCCTGATCAGTAGACGAGGCAACAGCAGCCCGCTCTCGGTTGTATCCTTCCCTTGAATGGTCATACTCCTTCTTTGCATTCAGCTTCCTTAGGACTCTCTTTGCTTCACTGACCCGTAATTGCGTGAAGCATCCTCCTGACGATGAATTGGCCAGGTCCTTGGTTACCGCGTTCATACCTTCGTAGAAAGTATGATGTACTTCAATGTCCGCCATGCGATGGTTGGGACACGATTCCAAAAGACCCATGTATCTTGCCCAATAGTCGCTCAGGGGTTCGTCATATCCTTGCTTCACATTCGTTATTTCCCTCTTCAGCGCGCTTGTCTTAGATGACGGAAAAAACTCGCCCAGGAATGCTGACTTGAAGTCGGCCCAAGTCTCAATAGAGTCGGGGGGCAGGCGCATGAACCAGGTGTTAGCTTCCCCCTTGAGCACAAATGGCAAAGCCTTCAGCCTATAATCATCCTCAGTCGCCCTACAAATTTTGCAAAACTCGTGAAGAAACTCATACGGTCCTTCATAGCTCTTCCCGTAGTATGTAGGTAGAATCGCTATGACATGAGGCTTCACATCACAAGCAGTCTGACCAGGGGTGACCACGATAGCTTGCGGTGGTTCTCCTTCGGTGTGTGCATTCAGCGTACCGATTTCTGGATCTTCGTCCACGTTGGCAGCCATTTCCGGATTGCCTTCCAACAGTGGTAACTCCACGGGGGTTGGTCCTTCTATGGTGTACTGCTCTTCGTCGCTACTCGTGTCTAGGTCACACAGAGTTGTCGATAGGCCAGAACGAGTAGTCACGTATATGGTTCCTCGCTGGAGTATTTTCGGTCTCCACTGGTCAGGAGCCGAACTGCTTCTCATAAACTGAAAAGAAAAGAAAAAAAATAAAATTATACACAATATATACACCAAAGTATCACACACAATAGCAACTAAAAAACGCCATCCATCCCCGGCAACGGCGCCATTTGAAAGAGCAGGTTCTGCTGTAGGATGTCGTTCAAGCACAGGAGTGTCCTACTGATCAGTAAGGAAATCTTGGCTAATCCAAAACCTGGTATCAATAAATCCTCAACCTCTTCTACTAGGTAGTATAGTGAAGGTAAGGGTCGAATCCCACAGAGATGGATGCGCCTTGGAAATTGTGGTGATATTCTGGGTGTGGTTTGGTTAGCTACCACGCTCGGGTTGAGTCTCTACCTAGGCAGGAACTTAAAGGTAATTTCCTACTAACTAGAATGGGGAAAGAAATGTAGAGGTGCGGACGTGTACGTGGAAATGGGGAGACATTTTTGTAACAGAAAATATTTAGAAGGTACGGGTTTCTATTTTTGGGCTAGACAGAATATTCAGAAGGTAGTGGTAGTTGTGGTGACAAGGCAGACAGGTCTGCAGGATACAACTAAAAGTGTAGGACAAAAAGCAAAAAGCATCTAAAAAGCAAAGTGGTCCCCAACATCAGACAAGGACATCATCTTCTTCAACAACACAAACTAAAATCAGAAAAATGATTCCAGATTCAATCACGGAAACACAGTTTACCGACTCTCGAACACAGATCCACAAATAAGAACACCAAATCTGAAATCAAAACTCAGAAACTGCAACTCCGCATACTGGTCAGCAGGAAAACGAAAACGAACTCAAAACTAGACTTCACATGCAGCGATTCACTCACGATCAACAGTTCCACGTTTAACTAAGGAATGGTGACGGAAACAAGGACCAATAATTTCACACTGGAAACAACCAGAAACTCTAGATCTAAGCTAACTAGGCGGAATAGGAAGGAAAAGGAATCAACACAAATAACGAACGGAAATCAACTTCATAGCATAAACACATTCGGATCTTCAACAAGTACTTCAAAAGCCGAAAATATCTAAAAGCAACCAAGATCCAGCGTAAGAAAGCAAGTAAATTAAACTACGAAAGCGAATAAAAGTGTTTTTCCACTCCGGGCGATGAAATCTCTAAACTACGGTCTTGCTGGTTAGAACGGACGATTCGGAACTCTTGGAACATCTAGATTCTTCAAGTGACCATGGCAGTGGCGAGGAACGAGATTCTGGACTGGGCTGAAGGACTGAACTCCGAGAGAATCTACCTAAGAGTGATGATGATGAAAAATTGTGTCTCTCTTTTCTCTCCAAGTGGCTTCCTTTTATAGGGAGGCTTACCCTTGATTTTTAGGGTAAACCTTGCGGTGAGATGACTTCTTTGCCCTTAATTGTGATGGATCAGTCCCAGCTATCCTTCTTCTCCATCTCGAGCCATTTCTGCATGTATACTAGTCAGTACGTGATCGTGCTGACGCCCTTTTCACTTGAAGTGTCTGAATCTCTGCCTACTGGCTAGAACGCTTACCCTGCACGCTTAAGCAACTAATTTTGCAGATATAATTCAATTATGCACATCATACTGACCCGTAACCTTGGCCTAGAATACGACTTATCATTCCCACGCGTCGCTTGCCTTGCGTTAGGCTTTTCGTGCTTCCACGTTTGACACTATCTCAAAATTTTCATTCATACACGATTTATAATTATATATAGCAGCATGCTCAAGTTCTTCCACATAGATATTGTCTCATAAAGCAATTGAATAATCACAATCATATAACTTCATTCATCCAACGTATATAGGTTTACCACATATTCGCCGATTTTTTCCTTATCACGTAATATACAAGTTCATCGCATAACAACATCCATCATCATCATTTTTTGTATAGACATACATTACGATTTCATATCCATGCATATTCATCATTTCATATTCCAAGCAAAGTTTCAAAAATATCATATCAACTTTTTTTCCATCGAAAATTTCAACTTATGTAAATCAAATGCAAAACACACAAAATATTTTTTTACCTCTTTCTTCGTGGTTGGGCAGAGACGAGTTGTGGTGTTGAGCTTTTGATGTTTATCAATTTATCAAATTATACATAAACTTTGACTCAACAAGACTCTTGGGTCCAGAGCGGAAAGAACTGAGGCTCTGATACCAAACTGTCACGACCGCCCTTTAGGGTTAGTAAAAGTGGGCGATCGTGATTAAGGGACTTAATGAACAGACATAGAAAACTAGGGTTTAAATAACGATATAACCAAGAATTTAAGTTAAATAAATAAACGACCAAGGGTATTTATGTTTAATAAAGGAAAAGAATTAAAGGATTGACATTATTCAAAAGATAACGAGTTTTCAACATCCAATTAAACAGTTTCAAAGTTTAACGCAAGTAAGTTTAGAAAACATCACAGCGGAAGCATCCAAGAGAGGGGTGCAGTCATGTGTGAGGACATAACGACACTCGGAGTTTCAAAATAACCTTAGTATATTATTAATTCTGCTCAACACCACCAACCACTCGTTGCCGCTCAACCTGCACATAGAGAAAACACATGTGAGGCCAGCCCGTACACTAGCACACGGTCTACCATAGGTGTACACTAATCCAAGTAGGGTTTGCGGCCCTATGAGGATCCGAATTCGATTTGAATAATGGTGGCAAAAGCCACCTCAGATAGGCACGTTAAAACAAAGCACGGCATGATAAACATAGTAATTTCCATCAATAAAGTAATTAGGACATGGTCCTTAGTTAAAAGAAAGCCCGACTGTTTAGATTTTAAGCAATGCTTTCCCTTTGTTATCACGCTTCATGCACGAGTTATCACCTTTAGATAATATGTATTACCAATCAGTCACAAACATTGAATCATCATTATGCATGTCCCCACGTTTTTCCTTTATCCCCATCGACAAAGGAAACACACCATAGCATACTTCTTTGAATAACACATCACCTCATCATAGAGGGGTTCTTAAACACTTATATAAATCATGTGTATCATTTCACATAACAACATAGTTGCTTTTGTAAAGATAGAAATATTGCAGCACTACGATATCATTTTGTAAAAATCATTAAAAATTCACCCGACTTCCGTTGGGGCTAAACTTTTACCACACTGCAGTAGACTCCTCAAATAACTTCCAGTAAAAAAATCACGTAAAAATAACTTTGTTAGGTCGGTCAAATAGAAAATGTAACTCACTGGTCGAGAAAAACAGTTTTTGGCAGAACTGCGCAGTCAACTTTAAAAATCATCAAAAATTCATCTTTCGTCCAAATAGGATGAAATTCACACACAACACAGAAGACACCATGAAGTTTACTGAGAAAAAATAATTGTACAAAAAGGAGTTTGTTTGGTCGGTCAAACATGCACCGGAATCTACTGTCCAAACGCTACAGATTTCATGCTTCCAAATTCGAATTAGGGTTTTATCCCCTCTCATTCAAACACAATCTTCTCATGCTTCAAACACACACATATGCTTCAAAGAGTCCTCACACTCATGTTTTCATATAATCGCACATCATTCACCAATGATTTATTTAGACATCACGAAATTGCATTCAAAACGCATACACACATACAAACACATATTCCTCACCGATTAAATCCTTAGATTCGAAATCCCTACACTCACTATATGCATGAGGGAAACAGAAGAAAATTTTGGATGGAGAGGATTAAGAAAAGATTGATTTTTACCTTCTTTGATTAAAACGATCGGTAGAACAAATATAAATCTCGATTCTTCAACAACTCTTGGTAATGGAAGAGTGGAGTAGAAGAACAAGTGGAGAAGATTGGAGAGGGGAGGGGCGTGTGTGAGGTAGAGAGAAGCGTGAGATTTGGGGTCAGGGTTCTCCTTCCCCTCTTATTTATAGGATTAGAATAGGCTCTCAATTAATTTGGAAGATTGGGAGAATTAATTACATTAATATTTGAAGGAGGTTAGGGGATATTTGAGGGAGGGAATCAACGTGAATTTGGGGAGAAATAAGGAGAGATTTTTGAAAATCATAGTTAATTAATTAGCCTATTATTTTATTTGGTATTTCACGGAGATAAAATAATACGGAGCAGAAAAATTAATAAAATCCTCCCAAATTAATAGGAAGTAGGCGTGTGATTTTTGGTTCCTCCCACAAGGAAAATTTCCAAATCTTTAATAGAATAAAGTAAGGCAAGATTTGTTAGGATATTATAATTCATTCATGGAAAGAAATAAGTAAGGAATCAATTATAGAATAACTAATTTCTCCTCTCCCAAAATTAGGAGATTTTGAAAATCTCCATGAACAAGTCATAGGGGTCAAAATTTCCATGGAGGAAATAAAGAATAATTGGCGTTGGATTTAATTTGGATAATTATCCCAAGCAAATAATTAAATCCAAGAAAATAGAATTCCTCTCCATTAATTAATAGTGGTCGAAAATTCTAAAAGAAAATGGGTAAGGTAATTATTGATGATCCTATTTAAATCACACTCCCCAACATAAAAATATAATTTACGACAATATATTTCATTCTGCATCAATTAATTAAAGCCACGTCATAAACCAACGGATTTGACTCGGTCAAATCAAAATTAGGTCACCAGCGCAAATACATAACAATTCGTCATTTAATTCGCGACATTAAAGAATTGAGTAAAGGCCAAAATTGGTCCTGAACATATAGTCATTTTACGATTTTGGTCCTAAACATTATCTTTTGGATTTTTTGGTCCTGCACATATGGACATTTGATCATTTTGGTCCTGCACATATGGAAATTTGATCATTTTGGTCCCCCGTCAACATTTTCGTTAAAAACTAACGGTCAACATTATCTTTTGGATTTTTTGGTCCTGCACATATGGATATTTGATCATTTTGGTCCTGCACATATGGAATTTTGATCATTTTGGTCCTCCGTCAACATTTTCGTTAAAAACTAACGGTCAACGGCCGATTTTTGACTAAAACAATGGGTTGGGTCGGGTCGTGTTTGGGTCGGGTTTGGGTTACACGTTAAGAAAAAAAATAATTATTTTTTATTAATTAAAAATTTATAAAACTTTAATTTTTAGTTATTTTTGTTGATTAAAAATATTATAACGACTAAAACATGATGTTATTATACGATTTAAACATGATATTATACAATAAAATAAAAAATTACCAAATTAAAATAATCATTTTTTAATCAAAATAATAAAATTAAAGTATATTAATATTAAATCTATATAATAAAATTAAATAATTAAAAAATTATTTTTAATAAAATCTAAGCATAATATTTTCTTCATATTCATGAAAAAATTAATTAAAAAATACTATACTTTAATTTTATTAATTAAAAAATATTAATTAATTTTTTAAGAATATTATGCTTAGATTTTAACGAAAATAATTTCCATGGAGGAAATAAAGAATAATTGGCGTTGGATTTAATTTGGATAATTATCCCAAGCAAATAATTAAATCCAAGAAAATAGAATTCCTCTCCATTAATTAATAGTGGTCGAAAATTCTAAAAGAAAATGGGTAAGGTAATTATTGATGATCCTATTTAAATCGCACTACCCAACACAAAAATATAATTTACGACAATATATTTCATTCTGCATCAATTAATTAAAGCCACGTCATAAACCAACGGATTTGACTCGGTCAAATCAAAATTAGGTCACCAGCGCAAATACATAACAATTCGTCATTTAATTCGCGACATTAAAGAATTGAGTAAAGGCCAAAATTGGTCCTAAACATATAGTCATTTTACGATTTTGGTCCTAAACATTATCTTTTGGATTTTTTGGTCCTGCACATATGGACATTTGATCATTTTGGTCCTGCACATATGGAAATTTGATCATTTTGGTCCCCCGTCAACATTTTCGTTAAAAACTAACGGTCAACATTATCTTTTGGATTTTTTGGTCCTGCACATATGGATATTTGATCATTTTGGTCCTCCGTCAACATTTTCGTTAAAAACTAACGGTCAACGGCCGATTTTTGACTAAAACAATGGGTTGGGTCGGGTCGTGTTTGGGTCGGGTTTGGGTTACACGTTAAGAAAAAAAAATAATTATTTTTTATTAATTAAAAAATTATAAAACTTTAATTTTTAGTTATTTTTGTTGATTAAAAATATTATAACGACTAAAACATGATGTTATTATACGATTTAAACATGATATTATACAATAAAATAAAAAATTACCAAATTAAAATAATCATTTTTTAATCAAAATAATAAAATTAAAGTATATTAATATTAAATCTATATAATAAAATTAAATAATTAAAAAATTATTTTTAATAAAATCTAAGCATAATATTTTCTTCATATTCATGAAAAAATTAATTAAAAAATACTATACTTTAATTTTATTAATTAAAAAATATTAATTAATTTTTTAAGAATATTATGCTTAGATTTTAACGAAAATAATTTCCATGGAGGAAATAAAGAATAATTGGCGTTGGATTTAATTTGGATAATTATCCCAAGCAAATAATTAAATCCAAGAAAATAGAATTCCTCTCCATTAATTAATAGTGGTCGAAAATTCTAAAAGAAAATGGGTAAGGTAATTATTGATGATCCTATTTAAATCGCACTCCCCAACACAAAAATATAATTTACGACAATATATTTCATTCTGCATCAATTAATTAAAGCCACGTCATAAACCAACGGATTTGACTCGGTCAAATCAAAATTAGGTCACCAGCGCAAATACATAACAATTCGTCATTTAATTCGCGACATTAAATAATTGAGTAAAGGCCAAAATTGGTCCTAAACATATAGTCATTTTACGATTTTGGTCCTAAACATTATCTTTTGGATTTTTTGGTCCTGCACATATGGACATTTGATCATTTTGGTCCTGCACATATGGAAATTTGATCATTTTGGTCCCCCGTCAACATTTTCGTTAAAAACTAACGGTCAACATTATCTTTTGGATTTTTTGGTCCTGCACATATGGATATTTGATCATTTTGGTCCTCCGTCAACATTTTCGTTAAAAACTAACGGTCAACGGCCGATTTTTGACTAAAACAATGGGTTGGGTCGGGTCGTGTTTGGGTCGGGTTTGGGTTACACGTTAAGAAAAAAAAATAATTATTTTTTATTAATTAAAAAATTATAAAACTTTAATTTTTAGTTATTTTTGTTGATTAAAAATATTATAACGACTAAAACATGATGTTATTATACGATTTAAACATGATATTATACAATAAAATAAAAAATTACCAAATTAAAATAATCATTTTTTAATCAAAATAATAAAATTAAAGTATATTAATATTAAATCTATATAATAAAATTAAATAATTAAAAAATTATTTTTAATAAAATCTAAGCATAATATTTTCTTCATATTCATGAAAAAATTAATTAAAAAATACTATACTTTAATTTTATTAATTAAAAAATATTAATTAATTTTTTAAGAATATTATGCTTAGATTTTAACGAAAATATTATGCTTAGATTTTAAGAAAATATTATTTTTTTCTTAACGTATAACCCAAACCCGACTCAAACACGACCCGACCCAACCCATTGTTTTAGTCAAAAATCGGCCGTTGACCGTTAGTTTTTAACGAAAATGTTGACGGAGGACCAAAATGATCAAAATTCCATATGTGCAGGACCAAAATGATCAAATGTCCATATGTGCAGGACCAAAAAATCCAAAAGATAATGTTGACCGTTAGTTTTTAACGGAAATATTGACGGAGGACCAAAATGATCAAATGTCCATATGTGCAGGACCAAAAAATCCAAAAGATAATGTTTATGACCAAAATCGTAAAATGACTATATGTTCAGGACCAATTTTGGCCTTTACTCTAAAGAATTTAAAGCAAAACGTCTTAGGGTTCGGATATTAGGGTTCAAAAAGTGGGGCGTTACCGGAACCGGAACCGTCGGCAGCGGTTCGAATCGTGACCGGAACCGGCGGTTCCAACGGGCCGGTTCAGGTTCAAGATTTGTGAGAACCGCAAAACCGCCGGTTTCACCGGAACCGGCGGTTCGGCGGTTCCCGACAACTTTTCAAGCCTATTTCCGACCTACCCCTAGTCTTTGCAGAAACCGGTTCAGAAACCGGCAGTTTTTGTCAGAAAACTGTTGACGAAACCGGTGATTTATACCAAAAAATCGGCGGTTCCGCCGTTGTCTTCAAAAATTTGAAATTTTGAATCCATCGAAAAACCGCCGGTTTCCACCGAAAACCTGCGGTAAACCAGCGGTTCCAACGGTATTTTCAAAATTTTGATTTTTTTAAAATTTAATCACAGTTTTCCCCTATAAATACCCCACATCATCTTCATTTCTACTCACCTCATTCTTGTGTTAATAAGAATTTATCTTCTCAATCTCAATTTCTCTATTCTCCATCCTCATTCTCTCAAGTTGTTTACGTTATTTGCACTCATAATTTACTCACGTTGTTCACGTTATCATCTTGACACAATCACACTACTCTCTATTCTCCACTTTTTACGTCCATAAATATCATGTCTTCATCTCGTCGTGGTGGTGGTGATCGGGGCAAGGGAATTGCCCAAGATCAAAGTGATACTCGTCGTCGATGTGCCCCTACTAGAGCACAAGTTGTGGAGGAGGTGGGAAGGCGAGCCGCTCTTCGAGCACAAGTAAGTTCTAATATGTTTTTGTTTTTTGTTAATTCATTTTTATTAAATTCATAATTTCATTTTCAACATCTATGTGTCTATGTGTTTTATTTGTGTTAGTATTTTTACTTAGTTGAATAATTTTTGTAGGAGGAAGAAGATCGAAATGCGGCCTTGTTACTTTCCCTTGCCGACGACGACCAATAAGGGGGGCATTCACATTCGCGTTTCGAGTACGATGTGAATCTATCGTCGGACGAAGGCGATGATGGATCGCATCAATTACCCCCTTCTAGCACCGGCCAAGTTGGCGAAAATGATGAGGAGGTCGATGCTCCTCCTTTCGCAGGACGACAAAAGAAGAAGATGCCTCCCAAGTTGAAATCTGATATCTTCACCAAACATTACAAGAAGGTCCCGGTGGTAATTCCAAATCCTAATGATCCGACCACTACCATGGAGACGGGTGAGTTCAAAGCATACTGCAACTATTGCGATAAAGTCTATCCATTTGGCGTCTGTGGAGGATATGGTACTCTCCATCGCCATTTGAAGACAAATCACCCCGTGGAATATGGGCATACTAAGTCCCAAAGCCAAATAAACTTCCCCGCCGGCTCATCGTCTCAAACAAGTATGCCTCTATTTAAATATGATCCCAAATATGTTACCGATGCCATGGTAAGATGGGCGGCAATGAAACATTTGCCGTTTACTTTTTTTAATGACAAAAAATATGAAGTTACTATGCAAACCGCTTTTAATGTTGCTTCAAAAAGAATTCCCCCTCCACTGCTCAAAGATCTAACAACCGTCAGTTTTTTGACAAAAAAAGAGAAGTTGGAAAATTTCTATCCAATTTGGGGCACAAAGTTAATATTTGCTCCGATGTGTGGACGGATTCTTTCCAACGAAATTCTTACATGGGAATTTCATGTCATTTTATAGACAATAGTTGGTCTTTAAATAAACGTTTAATTGGTTTTAGACAATTTCCTTCCCCACACACCGCACAAGCAATTACATCTTTAATATTCAAGTTTTGAATGATTATGAGTTATGCAACAAGATATTTTCGGTTGGTTTTGATAACGCAACCGCTAACACCGCAAGTATACCCGATTTAATTGCGGCTTGCTCCCCGGTGATAAGTGGTAAGTATTTTCAGCAACGATGTATTTGTCATATTTTAAACTTATGTGTACAAGATGTTTTGTCTTTATGGCAAAGACATATTCAACCTATTACTACAGTTATATCCTTGATCCACTGGAAGCCTCAAATTGGCAAGGCATGGAAGAAGTATTGCCACTCGAAGAAAATAAGGTACACAACTTTTACTTTAGACGTGTCTACTAGATGGTGCTGGGGTTTGGTGCCCCTTGCACAGCGGAAGACATGCATTCACAAATAAATCATACATATGGATCTATTTGACCGATTATGGGATTAATTGATTCACATGTTAAACATTGAATTGCATACAAGAACGCACATAATTCATGTAAAATGAATTAAAACCTAAAACATGAATTCCTACGGTTTAGGGTTACCGATCTGATTCTTCAAAGAATCGTCGATTGCTCGCGCCTTCTCTAAGTGATGTTCTTCGTACTCAACCACGAACCTTCTAATCTGTATCCCGAACTCAGAATCCGACCTTTGGGTGGGCAAAGCTTGTCAGAATCGAAAGGACTTAACTAGGCAGAAGACTGAACTTCAGTTCCGTGAAACTGAAAATTTCGTCCACTCCCTGGAGAGAGGGAGCACGAATTTTATCATAAAAATCAACCAATTTAGTCTTCTATCTAGTCTCCTTTATATAGAGTTATGATGGGCCAGATTAGGGATCTATGGAGGTTGGAGTTGGGCCAAACCTGTTAGACTTTTACTAATTAAATTGAGCCCCAATTTAATACAAGTCCAATAGAATATTATTATCATCCACTATAGTATAATAATATTGACTACCCGTCCAATCCCAAATTACGAGTAATCCGGGCTTTACCTCTTTAATGTATTATTTCCCGTGTTTAAGATATAAATATCCATTAATTAATTTAAGTCTGCTATTTGACTTTAATTAATTAATATATTTTTTCAAGAGTTGTCTAGTTCAAAATCTTTATTTATTATTCTGGAATAAATTCCAACCGGCCGGGTTTCTGAATAATAAAACCTTTTTCGAAGATATCAGGATTCTTGGATTGCGAAAAATCCGCACCATTTGATAAATCAAAGTAGTGCATAATCAATATCGTATGCTCAATGTTATGTCAACAATGATTAAGAAATAACAATCACCGAGACCTCGTCTTTCAGTAAATATCAAGAAAGACTTATCTCAACTGTTAGATCCTTCAGTGCTATACCACACCAGTGTCATTTATTTCCTAAGGTAAGGAAACATGCGGACTGACACTGCAACCTTTCACGATAGGTAGCCAAAGCCTATCTAGGTTGTGAAATTCTATTTCTCTTCTACAAAGGACCGACTGTGTCACCTTCCGTGAACGTCGTTCACGACCAGTCTACTATGTAGAAGAATTAGACTTATTTGCTTCTTATACATTAAAATGTTTGAGAAACATCTTATAAATGCATAAGCAAACACCAATGCGATAAAATTAATTCTTCTCGCCTTGGGTTAAAAGTGGATTGTAGAGTTTATTTGTATACAAGCAATTCTATTCGTGCAACATGCTCGAAACATGCTTTTCAGTATACCAATCCTAACAATTTCCCACTTATACTCAAAATCATGCTTTCGAGTATACCCACTGCCAAGCAATTCTATTCGTGCAACATGCTCGAAACATGCTTTTCAGTATATCAATCCTAACAATCTCCCACTTATACTCAAAATCATGCTTTGAGTATACCCACTGCCAAAACTCTCCCACTTATACTCTAAGCAGGTCTCGGACCATGATACATCGAACTACCATATTTTCACCTCATGTGTAAAACATGTTGCCATATAGGAATTTTGTGAAAAGTTCTGCCAGGTTGATCTCTAATGATATCTTGGAAACCATAATGTCTTGCTGCGCACTTAATCCTTAATTAATTTCATACTTCATCTCTATGTGATTGCTTAGCTTTATCAGATCGTGTTTCCCTCGAGTTAGACACATGACTAGAGTAGTTATAACAAAATATAATACTCATACACATACTCGGAATCACGGTCAAAGCTATTAGGAAGTTACTGAGATTAACAACTACCTTAGTAGTTTCTGATGAAACCACACTTGTAATTTTCATGATAGAGTCTGTGATATAATCACACTCCTTCATGACTCAGTTTTCAACTCCTAACGTTAACACATAGTCAAAGGATAACTCGATCATCAATCAATTATAAAATCGAGTCGATGTAACCTAAAGGACATAACATGGATGTCTGGTAAACTAGAGCATACCGTTTAGTCTTCTTCAAGTACTATAGTATATTCTTTACCCAATCCAATGTCCTTGGCCATGGTTAAAATGATATCATGCTTCTATGCCAACGGCGAAGCTAATATCTAACTTAATACACATCATAACATATATGAGACTTCCAATTATGGAACTTCTCTCATTCTTCTTGATCTCATTCAATGTCGAAAAACACTTGACTAGAGACAAAATAATTCTGTCTAGAAAAAGAAAAACCTTTTCTTGGAATTTTTCAATGCTAAAGTGTCTAAGTATTATGTAGATGTAGGATTCTTTAAGAAAACATACATTCTTTTTCTAGCAATCTCATGACATATATGCTTAGAATGTAACTAGATTATCTTAAATCCATCATCCTTAAACTGGGTAGACGACCAGTTTCCTACGCTAGATAACCCTCTTAGTTGTTTATCAACTTTTATAGATGTCATCATCGTAGAGTACCAAGGATACCAATATAGTGCACTTTCAACTTTCTTGCCCTATATTACATAACCATTAAGATGTTCCATGCAGATGATCTCCTCAAGAATTCTACTTAAAGAAAACTGTCTTGACAATCATAGTACATACATCCTAATTTATGTAGGCTACAATAGACAATATACAGATCGACTTAGGCAAAAATGGCAGGCGAGAATATAATTCTCTCTGGGTATAACCCTTTGCCATTATTCTAGCCTTTTGAGATCCATGCTTACACTTGCAGGTCCACTAGCTCCCACTGACTGAAATAGTCTATGGGTAGTATCGCAAGTCTTGCAAACATTCATGTCTATTTAAGATTGTTATTCAGAATCTATCATCTTATCAAGAATGATTATCTGAATAAGTCATTGCGTCCTTGTAGTTACAGGGATTATGTTCAAGTTGATCTAAGACTGAGTTGTAAGACTCTTTTAGACCCATGAACTTATTATGTTCGCAAAGAACGCTCCCACTACGACACGACTCTTATAATCTTAGGTACAAACGTTGATTTTCTTAGTGCATAAGTTTCTAATGGTATGACTTCTTGGTTAAGATGGAAAATAGATATTCTCATTATCTTGAGAATTATCATGTTTGTTAGGCTTGTAGTTCTCCTCATAATCTTCAACAAAGAATCTAGTATTCGTGTAAACAAACACATATCTTGCCGTGAAGATTATAGAACCTGTACCTTTTCTATCATTTGGGACAACCTTAAAACATACCTCAGTACACAACTCCAATTCCTTGGATACCTTTTCCAAATCATGTCTTGGAATAACTCCACACCTTGAGATGTGCTGGACTAAACTTACCTCTAGTCCACAACTCGTGTGTTGTAGAAGGTACTAATGTTATGGTAGTTTCTTTAAGGTATAACTCGTTGTTTCCAACGTATATCCCATCAATGATAAGGTGTTATTGAGTAAAACTGTTCACTTATCGAACTTGTCTTCGAGAGACTTCGATATCTTCTTATATGACTATCTCATTCTTTAGAAAAATGCTTGGAGTAGTCAACTAGGATTTAACTCCCACTATTGATCTTAACTCATTTAATCGTCTCCTATGGTATAAACCATTAAGACTTGCTAGTCTTTCTATGTCGCACCTCTATAAGTATTCTGAATCCCTTGAACCACCAAAAGATTCTAACTTATTGTGCATCAACCAGACTTACCTGACTTTCAAGCTATTTAACAAGTAAGTTGTTAAAATCTCGATAGTCACTTGAGTTAGACAAAATCAGTTTGAACAATTACTAAGTACTTTCTTGGCCTTATGATTAAGTACCATAAATACTTTATCATTCATTGTTTAAGAAGTTGAACTGTGGTGTTATACACAATCTTTTGCAATTATATTGTTTAGATACTATGATGTATAATTTGTTTTTCTATGGTACTATGATAGATCTTCGATCCACATTTCTCAATAATGCAAGCATTATAAAATGAAATTGAACATCGTAGAATCATAAATGAGTTTAGAAACTGAATATAAATTCATTCTAAACAATACTGTACCAATAAAACAAATCTCTAACATCAAAACAAAACAATAAAGTGAGCATAAATAAATAGCTCCCACTGCAACAATTGCCCAACAGGATCTAGATCTCTCTTTTAGAAGTTGCATTGTTATCTAAGCCATTGTCCTTATATATAAAAGGTCAATCCGACTTACAATGCATCTTCTCTTTGCCTTTTCACCATATTTTTCTTGTCTTTCTTGCTTTCAGCAGGCCTTGATGACAATTCAGCTCTTCCCTCTTTCCATTGCTAGTCTTCTATTCGATTGAACTAAGACATAAGAAAGATGCGGCCTTAATGAATTCGTCAACTATCATGTTATCTTCCTCCAATAGTAATAAAGTGAATATAATGCCGAAGGTTTCCAACTTTTCAGTAACAACCTTCAAATAATCACTTCCTATTACATTTGGTGATGAACTGAGTGCAGAAACTATTTGAGTAACTGAATCAAAAGATTCCTCAAAACATTCTATCTCTCTTGGATGTTCCAATAGAATCCAGACAACGTCCTCATTGGATAACCCTTTATCATCGATATAAACCAAGACTTGTCTTACTACTTAAAAGAAAGTAGTTTGACCTTCTTCCTCAAAGAACTTATCGAGTACATGCATAAAATGCATTCTCAAACTTTCTTTTTAGAATTTTGTCGAGTAAATGGAGGACATGAATTAGTGAGTACAAACTTTAAGTTTTCAGCAATGAGAATCTTATCCATTTAATATTTCCAGTCTACATAATTTTGGCCTTCGAGTTTGATTTCTTTAAGGTTTGCAGACATTATTAAGAATTTGGCTGAGAAAAAATAAAACTATTTATCACATGCTATGCTTAATACATAATCGCAAACAACCACAAAACAATTTATGTATCTCGCAACCGTGAAAACCAAAATAAGTACGCCTCTAGGGAGGTCATACAAATTCGGATTCCAACAATTTCCTGGTCACAATACCGACGGATAGTCCAGAGACCACTAAGGTGGCATGGCCGCCAAATATTGCCTAAGCATTTACCATGAATATTAGCATCTAGGAATTTTATTTCTATTTTGATACTCCTTCTAGGGAAGGTCGTACGCCACTAACAAAATTCCATAGCTATCTTATAAATATGTTTAAACACATGAACTTGCAATTTCACAGGATTATGGCTCCCACTAGGGTGGGTCGCGATAATATTAGAAACTCGCTTCTAGTTTAAACAATTTATTATTAAGAAGTCTAATCTTATGAACTTGCTATTTCGTATGATTATTGCTCCCACTAAGGTGGGTCGCGATAATATTAGAAACTGCTTCATATATAGACCAATTTATGGAGACCATATACAACGCACTGCTGTAATTATCGCTTAGTCATTTTAAACATGGTTTTTGCATAATTATCACATAAGCAGAAAAGGCAGATAATCCACTTAAACCAGATTAACACCAAATAAATAGATAAATCTATTTACTTCATGGTAATTAATCACACTGGATAATTGTTGAAATTATTTAATAAATCTAGGGAGATTTAAATAAATAATTAATTCCTTGTCTTATCCAAAATAGGAATTTCGGATATGATAAGATTTATCTGGATAATGACTATCCAAATTAATTTAGGATTTATCTAGATAGAAGGAAATCTATCTAAATCCTCTTAGGATTATTCTAGATTTTACAGGGATAAAATCAAATCCTAAAATTCAAGATAAGACTGATCTTGGATTATCATTATCAAAATCGTACTTGGATATTTCAGGATAAAAACAAATCTATCCAAATCCATAAGATAAAATCCAATCACTCTAAGATTTAAGAAATATTAGATTATTTAGAATAAGAAACTAGAATAATCATATCAATTAGGATTCATACTAGATAAAATTAATTTTATCAAAATCCAATTAGATTAAGATTATCTTGTATTATCTTTATCCAAATTTATCTAGGATATTTTCTAAATAGAAGTAAATCTATTTATATCCATAAAATTAGGATAAACTAGAATTAATATTAATTAATTCAACTAGGATTTAACTAGATAGAACTAAATCTATCTTAAATCCAAAAGATAATTACAATACTGGATTAACAATTATCTAAATCTTCTAAGATATATTCTAGATAGATATAAATCTATCAATATATATAAGATAGAGATACATTTAATTATCTAAATCTACTAGGATATTTTCTAAAATAGAATTAATTCTATAAATATCCACAAGATAAAGATAAACATGGATTTTAATTATCCAAATCTACTAAGATATATTCTAGATAGATATAGATCTATCAATATCTACAAGATATGGATAAATTTAATTAATATTTATCTTAGTCAATCAAAGATTCAACAAGATAGAATAAAATCTATCTAAATCCATATGACAGAAATATTTAATTATTCATCCAAATTTATCTAGGATTTATCTAGATATAATTAAATATATCTAAATCCATAAAATGAGGATAAAATCCAAATATAATTAATTATTTATCTAGTCTATCTAGGATTTATTCACATAGAATTAATTTATATAAATCCATAAGACAAAATAAAAATAATTATTGTTATCAAAATTTATCTAAGATTTATCTAAATAGAATTAAATCCATCCAAATCTATAAAATAGGGATAAAATTCAACTAATCCACAATTTAATTAATATTAAATTTTAGATAATCCACTTAGATATATTCAAATCTTAATCTAAATCATATCTTTAATTATTTTCCAAATTGAATCCTAGGATTTGGAATCCCTAACCAAATTTGGAAAGCGAAGTCACGAGACGAGACTAAACGACGTCACGCATAGGGAAACCCTAATCTTGCGTCGTCGTACTCCCACTCGAAATTCGCCGCTGCTGCCTGCGTGACGACGTCGCTGCTGCATCGTCCTGGTCTCCGCTGCACGCACCCCACCTTCGGGCTCCCACTCGAACAAAAACTGTCGTTGCTCGGAGACGTCGCTGCTGTCACAAATTGTGCACAACGCAGCCATCTCCGTCGACGCTCGAGCCCAGGAAATACTCTCCGTCCATGCCTGCTGCTGTGACGCTGCCTGCGCAGTGGCAGCTGTCTTGGCGATCTCCGACGCTGCTGTCGCACCCGTCGCCGCCTGACCGCCGCTGCTGCCCGACGTCAACGCTGCTGCATCGTCGTCGCTGCATCGTTTCCGTAGCTTTCAAGAGCTGCTCCGTCGCTGCCTAAGCCCTCGCTCTCAGCGACTCCGCCATCGGATATCTCGGAAGTAAACCCGCAAAACCTGAACAGACCGCCCAAAACAATATGGTGTGGAGTAATACCAAGGATGTAATCAAGGTAATCATGACATTAAAGAATTGCCTATGAATTCTTATATGTACCGATTCAAAATTAATTGAAATCACCCATTATTGTCGCACATGAGAAGTCAAACTTTGCTCAATTGAATTTGAAACATTCAAATTCTTGTCGTTTTATCTCCGTTGTGGTAAACAAATAAAAAGACAAACACGTCACGGAACACACGTTCAAACAATTCATATAACATGAAATTAATCCACATAATCAGATTGGTAACCCTAAACCGTAGGAATTCATGTTTTAGGTTTTAATTCCTTTTACATGAATCATGTGCGTTCTTGTATGCAATTCAATGTTTAACATGTGAATCAATTAATCCCATAATCGGTCAAATAGATCCATATGTATGATTTATTTGTGAATGCATGTCTTCCGCTGTGCAAGGAGCACCAAACCCCAGCAATTGTATCAGAGCAACATGCTCGAAACATGTTTTTCAGTATACCAATCCTAACAGATGGAACTCTACATATGATATGTTGCATTCTACATTAGAGCATATAGAATATTTGGTTGATTTTTATAGAACTTTCCTTGTTGATGATTTATATCTAACCTCTTCTTGTTGGGATCAAAGCATGAGCTTATTTAAATTATTCAAAGGTTTTCGAAATGCCACCATTGAGTTATCGGGTGTGTATTATTGCACATCCGTTCGTGTTTTAGAACATTGCATGTACATATCACTTGGTTTTAAAACTGCAATGAAAAATTCCACAATCAATCTTGAGTTGATGTGTGTTTTATATTACATGGTTGAAAAATGTCTCAAGTATTTCAATGAGATCCCAACTGTTTTTTTGCTTGCCAAAGTTTTGGATCCAAAGTGAAAACTAGTTGGTACTTTAAAAATTTTAGAATTTTATTACAACAATTTGGCTTCTATTGATCTTGAACCACTCCGAGCTTTGCAAAATGACGACGACGACAACTACATAAACCTAGCTCAAACATTCCAAATAAACCTCCCCCACCTCCCAACCCTCTAAAGAAGTTTTGAGTTCGACTTGCGGGATCTCTTTCACGATTACGAAGCCAAGTACAACAGTACCCACCAAGTGAGACCTAGACCTAGACCTATACGGCTTCAGCAGCGGAGGAAGGACGGCAAATTCGGTAAGTGAGTTAGATTTATATTTTGACTCACACTTTTCATTCAATGAGGAAGAAGGAGGTCCCGTTCCCCAACAAATCAACGTCCTAGATTGGTGGGGATCACACGAGAAAGATTTTCCCATCCTTGTATCAATAGCCAAGGAGATATTTTCGGTTCCAGCTTCCACTGTCGCCGTCGAGTCCGCCTTCAGTGTTGGAGGCAACGTCTTGGACGACAGAAGAAGTAGACTCACCGGGCAAAACATGGAAGCCACCATGTTACTTGATGATTGGTACTCCGCCGAGATTAGAGACCAAGTACCGGATTGGGACAATCAAGTAGTAAACCCGACGAAGAAGAGTAGGCGCCAATTCCTCCGATCAAGCCAAATAGGTAAGCAAGGTAAGAGAACTATGTGGACTTTGATTCCAAAATTCAATTGAGCATTGAGGATACGTTGTTTCGAATATGTAATTTGTAAATTGTAATCAAAACTTTAAGTCTTTTGTAATTTGTAAATTTTAAGTTGTAATTTGTAATTTTAAAGTTGTAATTTGTATCAATAAAATTGCATTTGTACATCGCTTTATTCTAATTTTATTTATGCAAATATATTAACATTTTTTACTTGAATTACAAATTTACAATGTAAAAAAAATTAAGTTGAACAGTCGAACCGGACAAACCGGCCCGGAACCAGATATGCACCGACGGTTTCGGCGGTTCACGGTTCAGGAACCGGAACCGCCGAACCTAGGACGGGCTGGTTCAGGTTCATGCATTTCTTGAACCGGAACCGGCGGTTCCGAACCGTGAACCGCCGGTTCCCGAACCGTGGTGACGTCTAATCTACACAGAAGGAAACCTCAACATCAACTCAAAGATAGGAAAGAATAAGGAAGATATATGGCTCAAAATGATACTGAGAGTAATAAGTAGATGCATATGGATGTGTATATAAGATAGGGGTATGATGGTTGTATCACTCCAAGAATAAACTTTTGCTCTCAAGGTAAATGATTCGCTCATTTTTGTTTGATTTTGTATATCATCATATCACAGTACATCGACTTCTGTTTCGATAGGCTACTTGCCTCGTATTTTGTACTTCCAAGTTTATCTTCATCGTGAAATTATTTATTACGTAATCTATAGGTACGTATGGTTACACGCAAGAAGTTCATCGTCATAGGCATTGTATTTCATATTCTATATCTTTGTACCTATCAAATCAACATGTATCATACCCGACGTTCCACAACTCCCAAGACCATGTAAATCCCACCATATATGGATAAAATAAAAATTTACCCAAACAATCACTGAAGTTCAACAAACCTTCACATACTTTCCTCATCACGAAAGATACAATTTCTCATGCTTGACAATATTCATCATATTATGTTTCACAATCAAATAAGAGCAATCTTATATATCATTCCGCATTTCGAAAAAAGTATGTAAAATTTCCAAAACCATCGTATTGACTTCAATCTCCAAAATCAATTTTTTTTTCATTGCAACTTTCGACATTCAATAATCTAATCCCATAGACACCAAAATACTTTTACCTCTTTCTTCGCGGTTGGGCGTGACGAGTTGTGGTGTTGAGCCTTCGATGTTTATACCTTAGTCAATTAATACAAGAATAGATTTTGACTCAAAAGGACTCTTGGGTCCAGAGCAGAAAGAAACTGAGGCTCTGATACCAAACTGTCACGACCGCCCTTTACGGTTAATAAATATGGGCGATCGTGATTAAGAGAATCTAATAAACAGACGAAAAGGGCTAGGGTTTCAATAACGAGCTTGACCAACAATTAATATTCAAAGAAATTGACACGGAGTTTGACATTATCCAACAAAATCTCAAGAATTCAATAATTCAAACAATTTAAAGTTGCATTCCCAATAAAGGATAAGTGAAAGCAATGTCACAGCGGAAACAACCAAGAGAATGAGTGACGTCATGTGTGAAGACACAACGACACTCATAATTCAAAGATAAACAATTCATTCACCAATTAACTTGCTCAACACCACCATACTCTCGTCGCCGCTCAACCTGCACATAGGGCAAACACATGCAGAGCTGAGTACTATAAATATACTTAGTGGGCTCTTGCCGAAACATTTTTTTATAAAAATATTATTTATCATGCCATACATAAGTAGCCATCGGGGTTTAGCTTTAGAAAGGCCAGAGGCACTCAAAATCATTTCACATAGTAAAAGTCACTTATCAGTCATTTTCCCATAAACGTTAGTCATATCTGCTCATACATGACTTGGAATGTGGACACAAACCAAGCCACTATACCGGCCAGCCCGTACGCTAGCACACGATCTACCATAGGTGTACACTAGTCCAAGTAGGGTTTGCGGCCCTACGAGGACCCGAATTCGATTTATATAATAATGGCATATAGCCACATCAGACAGGCACGTTAAAAGTCAAATCACGGCATGATAAACACAATTTTGTTTCCATTGACAAAATATTTAGGACATCGTCCTCATTTAAAAGAAAGCCAACCTAGGGGTGAGGAAAAAACCTGAAACCGAATATCCGAACCAAACCAAACCGAAATTTTGAAATTCGGTTCGGTTATTTTGGTTTTTCGGTTCGGTTCGGTTTTGAAAATACACAAATTTCGGTTTTTCGGTTTGGTCCGGTTCGGGCGAAGAAAAAACCGAAAAACTGAATTATATATATATTCTATTAATTTAATATATTATATTATATATAATATATAGTATATTCTTTTAATAAATTCTACTATATTATATGTATTATTAATTTTATATTATGTATAAATATTCTATTAGTATATATAAAATAAAATAAAATACACACATATATATATTAATATTATATTTATTTTTTCAGAATTTTTAGTTTTTTCGGTTTTGTTCGGGTTTTTTAAGTTCGGTTTTCGGTTTTTCGGTTTCGATTTTTCGGGTTCAGTTCGTTTGGATTTTGAACTAAATTTGGTTTTGGTTCGGTTTTGACAAAAAATCGAACCGAAACCTGAATGCACACCCCTAAGCCCACCTCGACTCCTTACTTCTCAAGTACTTTCTTCCCCTTGGTATCACGATTAACTTGCGATGATTCACCTTATACATAAATCAGCACGCTTTTCAAATAATTGAGTAAAAATGCATGCATCCTAAGCGAAGTTATTTATCTCGTTTTATCTCAGTTTCCGATTATTCGGCGGCCGCTTACGCCCCTAATTCCTCCGTTGGCTCCTCGTACTTTCCACCACGATGTCAAATAAATTCGCAAAATTATATAAGCGCTTAACTGAATTCTCGCAAGTACTTCCCCTCGCAATTACATTTATTTCGAAACTTGGGGTAAATTATTCATACATCGAATTATTCCGAGAATTAACTAGATAATCCCCACAATTAATTTAATTATTAACTCAAAGATTTATTTAATTATTGGCCCAAACTAAAATATCACCATCAATCTTATTAATCCAATTCAAAATTTGTGAGGCCCAAATAAAAGTTGCCCAACTAATACACTCCTATCCTTATTTCTCCTTACTCAAAATAAAAAGGCCCAAATCTTTTTTTTTAAAAAAAGGCCCAATTTCCACCATACCCCACGCCTGTCTCACTCTCTTCTTCTCCCTCTCTTCTTCTCTCTCTTTCTCTCTCACCCAAATCGGCAGTTTCCTCCATTCCCGTCGGCTTCTCCAGTTTACCTCACGACGCCGGCCGTTGCTCGCCGGGAAGACGACGTGTTTCCACCACAGTTCTGTCGGAGCAGTCGCCGGGTCAGGCAGCCTCCGTCGCACGTCGCCGCTGCTGTGCAGTCTCCTCGCTGAATGCCTCGTCGCAGGGTCAGGCCGCAGCAGGAGACGCAATGCAGTTCGTCGTGCTGCACACCGCCGTCGCTGTCATCCGTCGTCGCCACTTGACTGTTGTACTACCCCGAACGTGTTCGGGCAGCCATCATTATCACCGAACCCACCCCGAAACGTCCCCGAATGTCAAGTTTTATCAAACCGATCATGGTGAAAATCAGAGGTGAAATGTGAAGAGATGGATGAAGAAATGACAAATCTCCATTGATGGAGAATGAAGGAAAAAAAATAGAGGAAAAGTGACGAAGAAGAAAGAGAACAAAGGAGAGTACTTTTCATTATTGGACTACATTGTGAATTGTTACATCTTAACAACAAAACAACAAACAAAACATGATAAAATGATATGTCGTAAATGGTAAAATGATATTCTGAAACAGATTCAATGACAAACTGAACTTGAACTTGATCTTCATGAATGGACTTGAACTTCACTCTACAGCATTAGCAACTTCACTCTTCTGCAACTTCACTCTTCTGAACTTGAACTTCACTTCACAGCATTGGCAACTTCACTTTACTGGATGTGAACTTCACTCTACTTGAATTTAACAACACCACATCCTAATCTCCACAGAACCAAATCAAACCTCGGAAATATCCGATACAATCGGAGGAATAAAAAAAATGATCGGCTGAAATCAAACGCCGAAGAGAGAAAGATCGAACCTATTCAAAAAAAGAGAAGAAATATATCGGAACATATGAGAAAGCCGAATTCAATCGGCGATAGAGCAAAACAAAACCGAATCAATCGGTGATTTGAGAGGATAAGAACCGAATTCAATCGGTGAGAAATTGCGGTGAGAAGCACCGGTGAAAAAAAAAAAGAAAAACTGACCAGAAATTGTGGATCCAAAACAAAAAATTTGAAGAACTCCGTCGAAGTCGGATGCGGCGGAGATGAAGCACGTAGCGGAAGATTTTCGCTCTGATACCATGTCAAGTTTTATCAAACCGATCATGGTGAAAATCAGAGGTGAAATGTGAAGAGATGGATGAAGAAATGATAAATCTCCATTGATGGAGAATGAAGGAAAAAAGCAGAGGAAAAGTGACGAAGAAGAAAGAGAACAAAGGAGAGTATTTTTCATTATTGGACTACATTGTGAATTGTTGATTACAAACTACACCAAGCTATGCCTTATATAGGCTTACATCTATCTGACTAACTAACTAACTTCTCTAACTAACTAACCAACTCTAATACCGAAACCAACCCGAACAGCCCCGCACAACCCCGAAACCTCACAGATAAGTTCTTGATTTGAATTCATGAATTTAAGCTCGAATCTTTGATTTAGATTGTTCAAATTATCGATTTGTTTCGTTTATTGTTTTTCATGAGATGCACTAATATGGAATTCGAGAGGAATTTGGTTGAAGAAGGGTATACCTTCAATTTGCAGATTTGCAACTGAACGAAACAGGGACCCCTCACTTTAGTTCTCAGTTTCTGACGGGAAGAGTGAATGAGTTAATTTCCAAAACATTGTAGAATAGCAGGAGGGGGAAATTCTGTGTATTAGATTACCTTGAATGTGTTTTGATTGAGATATGAAGAATGACAGCCTTTGTTCTGGCAAGAAACTTAGGTTTGGTCGTGATCTGTAGGATTCCTGATTGCATAGCAACAGAGTTGGATAAGTTTAGCAAGATCGTGTAGTTCCCAAACAAGGATAAACCGAGAGGGATGGTGAAGCATAGGAAAAAGATTACCTTGCACTAAATTGAGTGAGAGTTGAGAAAAATTGGCCTTTGTTCTTGAAACTTCTTGCTGATTTTGGTGGAGCAACTTGTGGGGTGGGTCTTGATTGTGAATGAAATTTTATGGAGGAGTGGCGATAGAAAAAGAGGAGATTAGGGTTGTGAGATATTGAAAGAGGCGTGTGATTTGGGAGAGATTAACGGATGAGGGAGGAAACGGTTTTTCATCGTGGATTGAGGGAAGATTTTGAATTCTTCCTCTTTGTTTTTTTAATTAAACTGAATTTGTTTAATATTTTATTTGCAGATCACGGAGGAGGAATACCTCATCACGGAGGAGGAAAATCTCTGAGAATCTTTAATTAAATTGAATTATCGACTTGGTGACCAAGTCAACAGGAAGAGGATTTAATTTGATTTGTTTAATTCACGATCCTTTGTATTTTAATTAAATTATGCAGCCCACAATTTATTTATCACGGACTACATTTTTATATTATTTACCCAATTTAATTCATCGGATCAAACACATATTTGAGTCCAATAAATATTCCTCACGGAAAGGAATTTTTAAAATCGCATTGCGGTTGTTGGGCGCCAGCGGTCGCCGGCAGTGCTGCAGCGGTCCGCTGGACATGCAGAACAGCTCCAGATTTCCGACTTTGCGTTTTGACTTCCTTTTAGGCTCAAATATGCACATTTCTCATAAAACATGTCAAAATGTAAAAATAGATAAAATATGCAAATAATGGATATGTAATGCAACTTTGACATTAAAAATGGATCAAAAGATGGTCTTAAAATCGTGTAAAATCCAAGCATATCAGCCAGTTTTTAGCCAAATAATCCTCACCTACCAAAGAGCCTACATTACAACAAAAATAAAGACCTTTCGGACTTTTGATGCTTAATCACATCTAGTAGAGGAGGGATTAGACTTTGAGCAAACTATGGTAAACTTTGCATGATGCATGATTTGAGTGCTTATATACACTTTACCTTATACACTTTGAGAGTGAGAGAACACTTCCCATCTTTGGAAGTTTGCCACATGTGAGTGCATGAATTCAATGTGTTCCACGAGTTAGTAATGAAAGTGCACTAATAAGCCTTGCTTGATTTGATTGTGTTAATTCATGATTGATCTATCTTTTCCATACTTTGAGGCAATTATGACGTCTAGTCCTTGTGCATTCCATGCGTTTATATTTGTTTTTTTATGTTTTGTTTGAGGGCAAACAAAAATGTAAGTTTGGGGGAGTTGACACACTCGGATTTTGCATGGTTTTAAGGCCTTTATTTGGTCTATTTTTAATGTCAAAATCACAATTCATGTCTATATTTCGTATGTTTTGTCTATTTTGGTATTTTTGACGTGTTTTGTGAGAAACATGCATATTTGAGCCCAAAAAGAGAGCCAAAACGCAAAGTTGGAAATTTGGAGCTGTTCAAGACATCCAGCGGTCCGCTGCAACACAACCAGCAACCGCTGGGGGCCCCAGACCGCTAAGCCAGTAGCGGCCCACTCCGCGAAAGTTGTGCATGAAAGGAAAAACATGCCAGCGACCGCTGGGGTGTGCGCAACGGCCACTACAAGTGATCTAGAAACTACATGATGATTGCCAGCGACCGTTGAAACAAAGTGCAGCGACCACTGACCAAGAGGCAGAGGCTACGGATCAACCCACAGCGACCGCAGGCCAAGGTGTAGCGGCCCGCTGGGAAAAAGCGGCGAGCAGAAATTACCCTACTTTCTCTCCAAGACTTACCATACTTTGCAACCCATTTCCTTATTTGATGAGGGGCGATTGCTCCCTATAAATACCCCCTCAAGCTTCATCAAAATATATCTTTTCTTTGCAAAATAATTCCAAAGATTAAAAGTGAGAGTACTTCATAGTGCAAGGGATTGCAGAAAGAATCAAGACGAAGATCAATACTACAAGTATTCAACCTTTGGGTTTTATTTGCTTTAGTTCTTATTTTCTCTATGTTTTCCCTACAATCTATGTTTTTAGCTTATTCAATCATGTGTAACTAAACGCATAGGATTCTAGGGATGTGTTGGTAACGACTTTGGTTATACAATTAGTTTTCTAATTTAATATTTGTTTGTTCTTACTTTGTTTCTACCCTATGTAATTGGATAATGTTTCACGTTTGAGTGACACCTTCTGTGATGATTTAATATAACTTGCTACATAATCGTGAGAGGAGGTTGGCGGGTTAGATCCACTTAGTAGACACTACAATTAGCTTCCCTTAAAATGGTACTGTTAATTGAGAGTGAGGACTTTTCAAGGGTCTTAGGAGCTTTTAGGAGTTACAGATTTAGGATTGACGACCCTAATGTTAGTAATCAACATTTACATCGCATGAGCATAAGCTAGGTGACTCGTTCTATCAAAGTAAGAATTGTGCTAGGGTGTTGTAGTGAGAATTTGTATAACCATAACCGTGAACGCACTATCCCCGGAATTCCTTTATCTCTTATATTTTATCTCCGTGATTTATTTACAATTAGTTGTTTATTGTTTTCAATTGTTCTTTATTTTAAAAAATTCTCAAAACTTTCAGCATTCCAAATATTAATTGAGTTTTAGTAAAAGAGAATAGACTACGTCATTTTTGTTGCATAGCACGCTCTGCTGTGCTCCCTCCTTAATAGAGGATTCATACACCTTATTTTTTTTTTATCTCTATTTCTCAGTAGCGGATCGATCCTCTGCAGTTTATAAAACCATTAGCTTACAAAACCACAACATAAGATGTTGTGGAAAAAATGCAACAATTTATACATATATGTTGCATATCTATACGTAGTAACTTAATTCACGTATCTATACATATATTTAGCATCTATATTGGTTGCAGTTATATTTTTGTTATAGACCACCTTTTTTATTTAAACTTTAAAAAATATTTCAGTTAAGTTTATAAGTAAGGTTTTTTTTTGCAGGTTAAGTTTATAAGTAGGTTGATAATTGATAATTTATAGAATTCAATTATAATATCAGAAATTATTCCTAAAATTATAACGATTAGCTCATGGTATTTAAAAATAAAAATATTTTAACAAATGAAAAATGTTAACCAAAGAATACAGAAAACATATAAGTTAATTTTAAGCATTTTTATTAATAATTTTTTTTTGGTTTTTAGTGTTTGATTGAAAATAATATTTTTCAAAAGAATATATCAAATAAAATAAATGTAATTTCATTTTTTAATGAGGAGTGGACAACCTTGTTATGTTTTTTAACACATTATATAATTCATAACTTGATGGAGTATAATTGATCTTTGCAATTATATTCATGGATATTATATCTCCAATAAAAAATGCTTATAATTTAATGTAAAACTGTTCCTAAACTAATCGCGCATGAAAATGGAAATGAAAGGGCCGTATAATTAACCACGTTTTGTTCCTCTATTTGTCTGACCAATTCAAATTCAAATTCAAATTCTTGAACAAAATGATATGAAAACCCTGATTCAGTTTTTAGCGCAGCGAGAGGCCGAGAAAGAGTAGGTTACTTGAGTTAGAGATTTTCAGTGACTACGATAAATGGAAGCTTCACGGAGAAGAGGCGGCGGCGGAATGGTGCGTATATCACCGTTACAAACAACTCGGTCCAGCGATAGGGCGGTGAGAAATCCGCGATTGGGGGAGGGGAATTTCCGCGGAAAGCACGATAAAGATGGAGGCGTCAATGTGCAGGTCATTGTGCGGTGCAGGTTAGAAATTAATTTAGTTCATTAATAATTTATTTTTGTCTCAAGTTCTGTTGTAATGTTGTTTCTTTTGTAATTTGTGTTTTATTGATAGGCCTTTGAGTGAGGATGATGAGGTTAGATTGCATGCACCTGCGGTGATTTCTTGCAATGACAGCAGAAGAGAAGTTTGCACGGTTCAGAGTGTTGCAAATAAGCAAATTGATAGGACTTTCCTATTTGACAAGGTATGGCTCTACGTTTGCTTTGTTTTCTTTTTTTATTTTATTTAAAACCTGATTTGCTCAATTTACTGTAAGAAAGACTAGAGAGAGTTGAAGACAGATATATGAGAAATGCAACACGCAGTGAGTCTTGAGAAGGGAAAAAGAAGACCGTTGGTGCCCATTGGATTAGTTAGTTAGTTGATAGAGGAGTTATTGTGTGTGATGCATAGCTAGCTTACATAACGTGTATAGTGTAGGTAGTATATATAAGTCTTCGCTCATACTTTGTATTCATTCGATCCATTTTGAGTTAATAAATAAAATCTCTCTTTCTCTCTTGTTTCCATAGTTTAGTATGGAGTATATGTGTTGATGTTCAGTAGTTTCCGCATTTTCCATTGCTGCAGTTAAAATTTGATCTAGTTTCCCAGTTGTCTGTGATGAATACTATGATACTTGTATTAAATTAGGTCTTTGGTCCATCATCCCAACAAAAGGATTTGTACGATCAAGCAGTACGCCCCATAGTATTTGAAGTTTTAGAAGGCTACAATTCCACCATCTTTGCCTACGGGCAAACTGGAACTGGGAAAACCTACACTATGGAGGGTGGGTCAGGAAAAAAGGTTTGATATGGAGTCTTTAAATTTAGTGCCCCTCTATGCTGCAATGTTTAACAAAATGGTTTGTTGATTAGACTCTTCCCATTGCAGAATGGTGATATCCCAAGTGATGCTGGGGTTATTCCAAGAGCCATTAGACAAATTTTTGACATCTTAGAAGCTAAAAAAGCTGAGTACAGCTTGAAGGTCACATTCTTAGAACTTTACAATGAGGAAATAACAGATCTTTTGGCGCCAAAAGAATGTTCGAAATTCGTACAAGACAAATCAAAGAAACCAATAGCCCTCTTGGAGGATGGAAAAGGGGGAATTTTTGTTAGGGGATTGGAAGAAGAAACTGTGAAAACAGCTGATGAAATATATAATATCTTGGAGAAAGGTTCTGCCAAGAGGAGAACAGCAGAGACCCTTCTCAACAAACAGAGCAGCCGTTCTCACTCTGTATTTTCTATCACTATTCATATCAAGGAGTGTACTCCACATGAAGAGAAGATGATCAAATGTGGGAAGCTAAACTTAGTCGACCTGGCTGGCTCAGAAAATATTTCACGTTCCGGTGCAAGGGAGGTTAGAAATCTGTGCTAAGGCTTTTCTCTTGGCCTTTTCTGAATGAACTCACCAACCAACTTGATACAAAATTTAAGTTGGAAGCAAAATAAAATTATTTTTCATTACAATATTATAATAATGTTATGAATATAGTATATTTTATTTTCTTCACCAGGAAAGAGCAAGGGAAGCAGGTGAGATAAACAAAAGTTTGCTGACACTTGGTCGAGTCATAAATGCCTTGGTTGAACATTCTGCTCATATACCCTACAGGTAGATAATTGTGTAAATATCATACTTAGCATAAGTTTGTCATCTAAAATGTTTCATGAAATATCAGAGATAGCAAGTTAACAAGGTTGCTGAAAGATTCATTGGGAGGGGAAACAAAGACCTGTATAATTGCTACGATATCACCTTCCTCCCACTGTTTAGAAGGGACACTCAGTACATTAGATTATGCTCATCGTGCCAAAAACATAAAGAAAAAGCCGGAGGTTAGTAGTAGTCTTTACATATTTAACTATGTGCACTTAAGTGATTCCAAAGTCATCATCTAAACGAACTTAATTGTTAATAATTACAGGTTAATCAGAAGATGATTAAGTCCGTCCTAATCAAGGATTTCTACTTTGAAATTGATCGACTAAAACAAGGTCGTTAGTTGCCCTCCAACTGTCTACTTTAATGATCTACATTATTGAGTTGTGTCACATTTTTCCTAACAAAGATTTTTCTGTTGTTTAGAGGTACATGTTACAAGAGAGAAGAATGAAATCTATGTACCAAAAGATCATTTTCTCAAGGATGAGGCTGAGAAAAAGGTTTAGTGTGGAGTATTATTAAACTTAGTAAATTCCTCTTGGAAGTTATAATAGAAACATACCCTGACTTTTTCATACATTATGCCAAACATTTCAGGTGATGTTAGAGAATATTGAGCATATGGAAATTGTTAAAGGGAACAAGCACTTGGCCTCCGAGAGGACCTGGAAACTGCTGAATCATATGTCTCTATTCTGTTCGCCAAAATTGGTCAGGATACTTACTTCAAAACTCCCAAGTATATTTTCTCGGATCAAATATCGTTTATTTATAATGTCGTTTTTGTTCCACAGAGGAAGGATAAAATTGAAGACAACGATAGAGTGCTTATACAGAAATTCCAATCCGAATTGGCTCAGCAGCTTGAGATCTTACATAAGGCGATAGCATCTGCCACCACAACTGATGAAATATATATGATCTTAGAGAAAGGTTCTGCCAAGAGGAGAACATCAGAGACCCTTCTCAACAAACATAGCAGCCGTTCTAACTCTGTATTTTCTATCAATCTTCATATCAACGAGTGTACTCCAGAAGGAGAGGAGATGATCATATGTGGGAATCTAAACTTAGTCGACCTGGCTGGCTCAGAAAATATTTCACGTTCCGGTGCAAGAGAGGTTACAAATTTGTGCTAAGTCTTTTCTCTTGGCCTTTCCTGAATGAACTCACCAACCAACTTGATACTAAATTTAAGTTGGAAGCCTAATGCAATCATTTTTCATTACAATATGATAAAAATGTTTTGAATACAGTATATTTTATTTTCTTTACCAGGGAAGAGCACGGGAAGCAGGTGAGATAAACAAAAGTTTGCTGACACTTGGTCGAGTCATAAATGCCTTGGTTGAACATTATGCTCAAATACCCTACAGGTAGGTAATTGTGTACATATCATAGTTAACATAAGATTCGTCATCTAAAGTGTCTCACGAAATATCAGAGATAGCAAGTTAACAAGGTTGCTGAATGATTCTTTGGGAGGGGAAACAAAGACCTGTATAATTGCTACGATATCATCTTCCTCCCACTGTTTAAACGGGACACTCAGTACATTAGATTATGCTCATCGTACCAAAAACATAAAGAAAAAGCCGGAGGTTAGTAGTAGTCTTTACATATTTAACTATGTGCACTTAAGTGACTCCAAAGTCATCATCTAAATGAAATTAATTGTTAATAATTACAGGTTAATCAGAAGATGATTAAGTCCGTCCTGATCAAGGATTTCTACTTTGAAATTGATCGACTAAAACAAGGTGGTTAGTTGCCCTCCAGCTGTCTACTTTAATGATCTACTTTATTGAGTTCTGCGACATTTTTCCTAACAAAGAATTTTCTTATGTTTAGAGGTGCATGTTACAAGAGAGAAGAATGAAATCTATGTACCAAAAGATCATTTTCTCCGGGATGAGGCTGAGAAAAAGGTTTAGTGTGGAGTATTATTAAACTTAGTAAATTCCTCTTGGAAGTTATAATAGAAATATACCCTGATTTTTGCATACATTATGCCAAACATTTCAGGTGATGTTAGAGAATATCGAGCATATGGAAATTGTTAAAGGGAACAAGCACTTGGCCTCCGAGAGGACCTGGAAACTGCTGAATCATATGTCTCTATTCTATTCGCCAAAATTGGTCAGGATACTTACTTCAAAACACCCAAGTATATTTTCTCAGATCAAATATCGTTTATTTATAATGTCGTTTTTGTTCCACAGAGGAAGGATAACATTGAAGACAACGATAGAGTGCTTATACAGAAATTCCAATCCAAATTGGTTCAGCAGCATGGGATCTTATATAAGGCGGTAGCATCTGCCACCACGCAGCAAGAACACCACCTTAAAGCAATGGAAGAAGATATGCATCTGTTTGTATCTTCAAAGATAGAGGTATGGTCTATACACATACACGGACTTGTGATTTCTGAAATGGTTAGATGCTAAATTTATCAACGGTCTCAACTTCTGTACTAATAGGCTACTAAACAACTTCAAGATCAATTAGAGAAATTGAAATCCATGTATGGCTCGGGAATCAAGACTTTAGGGGATTTTGCCGGAGAACTTGATGGTAACTCTCAATCGGTAAGTGGTGACATGAACACTGAAATTTCCAATCATTCTTCAGATCTAGAAAAGGTTTGTGTTAATCAATTACCATGGTATATTTAAATTAAAACTTGATTTTCTCATTAAAGACTAGAGATAGTTGAATACATGAATATGTGAAGAGTTTCAAAGGTTTTCCATAGCTGTAGTTAAAATTTGCTCTAGCTTCCCTAGTTGTTGGTGTTGAATACTATGAAAATTTTATTATATTTAGGTCTTTGGTCCATCAACCCATCATAAGGATCTGTACAATCAAGCAGTGTGTCCCATGGTATTTGAAGTTCTGGATGGTAACACTTCTACCATCTTTGCCTACGGGCAAACTGGACCCGGGGAGACCTACACTACGGAGGGTGGGTCAAGAAAAAAGGTTTGATATGGAGTCTTTAAAATTTAGTGCCCCTCCACGCTTATATCTTTAGTAAAATGGTTTGTTGATTAAACTCTTCTTATTGCAGAATGGTGATATCCCAAGTGACGTTGGGGTTATTCCAAGAGCCATTAGACAAAATTTTTACATCTTAGAAGCTCAAAATGCTGAGTACAGATTGAAGGTCACATTCTTAGAACATTACATTGTGAAAATAATAGATCTTTTGGCGCAAGAAGAGTGTTCCAAAGACAAGTCAAAGAAACCAGTAGCCCTCTTGGAGGATGGAAGAGGGGGGATTTCTGTTAGGAGATTGGAAGAGGAGATTGTCACAACTACTGATGAACTATATAAGATCTTAGAGAAAGGTTCTGCCAAGAGGAGAACATCAGAGACCCTTCTCGACAAACATAGCAGCCGTTCTCACTCTGTATTTTCTATCACTATTCATATCAAGGAGTGTACTCCACATGAAGAGAAGATGATCAAATGTGGGAAGCTAAACTTAGTCGACCTGGCTGGCTCAGAAAATATTTCACGTTCCGGTGCAAGGGAGGTTAGAAATCTGTGCTAAGGCTTTTCTCTTGGCCTTTTCTGAATGAACTCACCAACCAACTTGATACAAAATTTAAGTTGGAAGCAAAATAAAATTATTTTTCATTACAATATTATAATAATGTTATGAATATAGTATATTTTATTTTCTTCACCAGGAAAGAGCAAGGGAAGCAGGTGAGATAAACAAAAGTTTGCTGACACTTGGTCGAGTCATAAATGCCTTGGTTGAACATTCTGCTCATATACCCTACAGGTAGATAATTGTGTAAATATCATACTTAGCATAAGTTTGTCATCTAAAATGTTTCATGAAATATCAGAGATAGCAAGTTAACAAGGTTGCTGAAAGATTCATTGGGAGGGGAAACAAAGACCTGTATAATTGCTACGATATCACCTTCCTCCCACTGTTTAGAAGGGACACTCAGTACATTAGATTATGCTCATCGTGCCAAAAACATAAAGAAAAAGCCGGAGGTTAGTAGTAGTCTTTACATATTTAACTATGTGCACTTAAGTGATTCCAAAGTCATCATCTAAACGAACTTAATTGTTAATAATTACAGGTTAATCAGAAGATGATTAAGTCCGTCCTAATCAAGGATTTCTACTTTGAAATTGATCGACTAAAACAAGGTCGTTAGTTGCCCTCCAACTGTCTACTTTAATGATCTACATTATTGAGTTGTGTCACATTTTTCCTAACAAAGATTTTTCTGTTGTTTAGAGGTACATGTTACAAGAGAGAAGAATGAAATCTATGTACCAAAAGATCATTTTCTCAAGGATGAGGCTGAGAAAAAGGTTTAGTGTGGAGTATTATTAAACTTAGTAAATTCCTCTTGGAAGTTATAATAGAAACATACCCTGACTTTTTCATACATTATGCCAAACATTTCAGGTGATGTTAGAGAATATTGAGCATATGGAAATTGTTAAAGGGAACAAGCACTTGGCCTCCGAGAGGACCTGGAAACTGCTGAATCATATGTCTCTATTCTGTTCGCCAAAATTGGTCAGGATACTTACTTCAAAACTCCCAAGTATATTTTCTCGGATCAAATATCGTTTATTTATAATGTCGTTTTTGTTCCACAGAGGAAGGATAAAATTGAAGACACCGATAGAGTGCTTATACAGAAATTCCAATCCGAATTGGCTCAGCAGCTTGAGATCTTACATAAGGCGATAGCATCTGCCACCACAACTGATGAAATATATATGATCTTAGAGAAAGGTTCTGCCAAGAGGAGAACATCAGAGACCCTTCTCAACAAACATAGCAGCCGTTCTAACTCTGTATTTTCTATCAATCTTCATATCAACGAGTGTACTCCAGAAGGAGAGGAGATGATCATATGTGGGAATCTAAACTTAGTCGACCTGGCTGGCTCAGAAAATATTTCACGTTCCGGTGCAAGAGAGGTTACAAATTTGTGCTAAGTCTTTTCTCTTGGCCTTTCCTGAATGAACTCACCAACCAACTTGATACTAAATTTAAGTTGGAAGCCTAATGCAATCATTTTTCATTACAATATGATAAAAATGTTTTGAATACAGTATATTTTATTTTCTTTACCAGGGAAGAGCACGGGAAGCAGGTGAGATAAACAAAAGTTTGCTGACACTTGGTCGAGTCATAAATGCCTTGGTTGAACATTATGCTCAAATACCCTACAGGTAGGTAATTGTGTACATATCATAGTTAACATAAGATTCGTCATCTAAAGTGTCTCACGAAATATCAGAGATAGCAAGTTAACAAGGTTGCTGAATGATTCTTTGGGAGGGGAAACAAAGACCTGTATAATTGCTACGATATCATCTTCCTCCCACTGTTTAAACGGGACACTCAGTACATTAGATTATGCTCATCGTACCAAAAACATAAAGAAAAAGCCGGAGGTTAGTAGTAGTCTTTACATATTTAACTATGTGCACTTAAGTGACTCCAAAGTCATCATCTAAATGAAATTAATTGTTAATAATTACAGGTTAATCAGAAGATGATTAAGTCCGTCCTGATCAAGGATTTCTACTTTGAAATTGATCGACTAAAACAAGGTCGTTAGTTGCCCTCCAGCTGTCTACTTTAATGATCTACTTTATTGAGTTCTGCGACATTTTTCCTAACAAAGAATTTTCTTATGTTTAGAGGTGCATGTTACAAGAGAGAAGAATGAAATCTATCTACCAATAGATCATTTTCTCCGGGATGAGGCTGAGAAAAAGGTTTAGTGTGGAGTATTATTAAACTTAGTAAATTCCTCTTGGAAGTTATAATAGAAATATACCCTGATTTTTGCATACATTATGCAAACATTTCAGGTGATGTTAGAGAATATCGAGCATATGGAAATTGTTAAAGGGAACAAGCACTTGGCCTCCGAGAGGACCTGGAAACTGCTGAATCATATGTCTCTATTCTATTCGCCAAAATTGGTCAGGATACTTACTTCAAAACACCCAAGTATATTTTCTCAGATCAAATATCGTTTATTTATAATGTCGTTTTTGTTCCACAGAGGAAGGATAACATTGAAGACAACGATAGAGTGCTTATACAGAAATTCCAATCCAAATTGGTTCAGCAGCATGGGATCTTATATAAGGCGGTAGCATCTGCCACCACGCAGCAAGAACACCACCTTAAAGCAATGGAAAAAGATATGCATCTGTTTGTATCTTCAAAGATAGAGGTATGGTCTATACACATACACGGACTTGTGATTTCTGAAATGGTTAGATGCTAAATTTATCAACGGTCTCAACTTCTGTACTAATAGGCTACTAAACAACTTCAAGATCAATTAGAGAAATTGAAATCCATGTATGGCTCGGGAATCAAGACTTTAGGGGATTTTGCCGGAGAACTTGATGGTAACTCTCAATCGGTAAGTGGTGACATGAACACTGAAATTTCCAATCATTCTTCAGATCTAGAAAAGGTTTGTGTTAATCAATTACCATGGTATATTTAAATTAAAACTTGATTTTCTCATTAAAGACTAGAGATAGTTGAATACATGAATATGTGAAGAGTTTTAAAGGTTTTCCATAGCTGTAGTTAAAATTTGCTCTAGCTTCCCTAGTTGTTGGTGTTGAATACTATGAAAATTTTATTATATTTAGGTCTTTGGTCCATCAACCCATCATAAGGATCTGTACAATCAAGCAGTGTGTCCCATGGTATTTGAAGTTCTGGATGGTTACACTTCTACCATCTTTGCCTACGGGCAAACTGGACCCGGGGAGACCTACACTACGGAGGGTGGGTCAAGAAAAAAGGTTTGATATGGAGTCTTTAAAATTTAGTGCCCCTCCACGCTTATATCTTTAGTAAAATGGTTTGTTGATTAAACTCTTCTTATTGCAGAATGGTGATATCCCAAGTGACGTTGGGGTTATTCCAAGAGCCATTAGACAAAATTTTTACATCTTAGAAGCTCAAAATGCTGAGTACAGATTGAAGGTCACATTCTTAGAACATTACATTGTGAAAATAATAGATCTTTTGGCGCAAGAAGAGTGTTCCAAAGACAAGTCAAAGAAACCAGTAGCCCTCTTGGAGGATGGAAGAGGGGGGATTTCTGTTAGGAGATTGGAAGAGGAGATTGTCACAACTACTGATGAACTATATAAGATCTTAGAGAAAGGTTCTGCCAAGAGGAGAACATCAGAGACCCTTCTCGACAAACATAGCAGCCGTTCTCACTCTGTATTTTCTATCACTATTCGTATCAAGGAGTGTACTCCACATGAAGAGAAGATGATCAAATGTGGGAAGCTAAACTTAGTCGACCTGGCTGGCTCAGAAAATATTTCACGTTCCGGTGCAAGGGAGGTTAGAAATCTGTGCTAAGGCTTTTCTCTTGGCCTTTTCTGAATGAACTCACCAACCAACTTGATACAAAATTTAAGTTGGAAGCAAAATAAAATTATTTTTCATTACAATATTATAATAATGTTATGAATATAGTATATTTTATTTTCTTCACCAGGAAAGAGCAAGGGAAGCAGGTGAGATAAACAAAAGTTTGCTGACACTTGGTCGAGTCATAAATGCCTTGGTTGAACATTCTGCTCATATACCCTACAGGTAGATAATTGTGTAAATATCATACTTAGCATAAGTTTGTCATCTAAAATGTTTCATGAAATATCAGAGATAGCAAGTTAACAAGGTTGCTGAAAGATTCATTGGGAGGGGAAACAAAGACCTGTATAATTGCTACGATATCACCTTCCTCCCACTGTTTAGAAGGGACACTCAGTACATTAGATTATGCTCATCGTGCCAAAAACATAAAGAAAAAGCCGGAGGTTAGTAGTAGTCTTTACATATTTAACTATGTGCACTTAAGTGATTCCAAAGTCATCATCTAAACGAACGTAATTGTTAATAATTACAGGTTAATCAGAAGATGATTAAGTCCGTCCTAATCAAGGATTTCTATTTTGAAATTGATCGACTAAAACAAGGTCGTTAGTTGCCCTCCAACTGTCTACTTTAATGATCTACATTATTGAGTTGTGTCACATTTTTCCTAACAAAGATTTTTCTGTCGTTTAAAGGTACATGTTACAAGAGAGAAGAATGAAATCTATGTACCAAAAGATCATTTTCTCAAGGATGAGGCTGAGAAAAAGGTTTAGTGTGGAGTATTATTAAACTTAGTAAATTCCTCTTGGAAGTTATAATAGAAATATACCCTGATTTTTGCATACATTATGCCAAACATTTCAGGTGATGTTAGAGAATATCGAGCATATGGAAATTGTTAAAGGGAACAAGCACTTGGCCTCCGAGAGGACCTGGAAACTGCTGAATCATATGTCTCTATTCTATTCGCCAAAATTGGTCAGGATACTTACTTCAAAACACCCAAGTATATTTTCTCAGATCAAATATCGTTTATTTATAATGTCGTTTTTGTTCCACAGAGGAAGGATAACATTGAAGACAACAATAGAGTGCTTATACAGAAATTCCAATCCAAATTGGTTCAGCAGCATGGGATCTTATATAAGGCGGTAGCATCTGCCACCACGCAGCAAGAACACCACCTTAAAGCAATGGAAGAAGATATGCATCTGTTTGTATCTTCAAAGATAGAGGTATGGTCTATACACATACACGGACTTGTGATTTCTGAAATGGTTAGATGCTAAATTTATCAACGGTCTCAACTTCTGTACTAATAGGCTACTAAACAACTTCAAGATCAATTAGAGAAATTGAAATCCATGTATGGCTCGGGAATCAAGACTTTAGGGGATTTTGCCGGAGAACTTGATGGTAACTCTCAATCGGTAAGTGGTGACATGAACACTGAAATTTCCAATCAATCTTCAGATCTAGAAAAGGTTTGTGTTAATCAATTACCATGGTATATTTAAATTAAAACTTGATTTTCTCATTAAAGACTAGAGATAGTTGAATACATGAATATGTGAAGAGTTTCAAAGGTTTTCCATAGCTGTATTGCTCTAGCTTCCCTAGTTGTTGGTGTTGAATACTATGAAAATTTTATTATATTTAGGTCTTTGGTCCATCAACCCATCATAAGGATCTGTACAATCAAGCAGTGTGTCCCATGGTATTTGAAGTTCTGGATGGTAACACTTCTACCATCTTCGCCTACGGGCAAACTGGACCCGGGGAGACCTACACTACGGAGGGTGGGTCAAGAAAAAAGGTTTGATATGGAGTCTTTAAAATTTAGTGCCCCTCCACGCTTATATCTTTAGTAAAATGGTTTGTTGATTAAACTCTTCTTATTGCAGAATGGTGATATCCCAAGTGACGTTGGGGTTATTCCAAGAGCCATTAGACAAAATTTTTACATCTTTGAAGCTCAAAATACTGAGTACAGATTGAAGGTCACATTCTTAGAACATTACATTGTGAAAATAATAGATCTTTTGGCGCAAGAAGAGTGTTCCAAAGACAAGTCAAAGAAACCAGTAGCCCTCTTGGAGGATGGAAGAGGGGGGATTTCTGTTAGGAGATTGGAAGAGGAGATTGTCACAACTACTGATGAACTATATAAGATCTTAGAGAAAGGTTCTGCCAAGAGGAGAACATCAGAGACCCTTCTCGACAAACATAGCAGCCGTTCTCACTCTGTATTTTCTATCACTATTCATATCAAGGAGTGTACTCCACATGAAGAGAAGATGATCAAATGTGGGAAGCTAAACTTAGTCGACCTGGCTGGCTCAGAAAATATTTCACGTTCCGGTGCAAGGGAGGTTAGAAATCTGTGCTAAGGCTTTTCTCTTGGCCTTTTCTGAATGAACTCACCAACCAACTTGATACAAAATTTAAGTTGGAAGCAAAATAAAATTATTTTTCATTACAATATTATAATAATGTTATGAATATAGTATATTTTATTTTCTTCACCAGGAAAGAGCAAGGGAAGCAGGTGAGATAAACAAAAGTTTGCTGACACTTGGTCGAGTCATAAATGCCTTGGTTGAACATTCTGCTCATATACCCTACAGGTAGATAATTGTGTAAATATCATACTTAGCATAAGTTTGTCATCTAAAATGTTTCATGAAATATCAGAGATAGCAAGTTAACAAGGTTGCTGAAAGATTCATTGGGAGGGGAAACAAAGACCTGTATAATTGCTACGATATCACCTTCCTCCCACTGTTTAGAAGGGACACTCAGTACATTAGATTATGCTCATCGTGCCAAAAACATAAAGAAAAAGCCGGAGGTTAGTAGTAGTCTTTACATATTTAACTATGTGCACTTAAGTGATTCCAAAGTCATCATCTAAACGAACGTAATTGTTAATAATTACAGGTTAATCAGAAGATGATTAAGTCCGTCCTAATCAAGGATTTCTACTTTGAAATTGATCGACTAAAACAAGGTCGTTAGTTGCCCTCCAACTGTCTACTTTAATGATCTACATTATTGAGTTGTGTCACATTTTTCCTAACAAAGATTTTTCTGTCGTTTAGAGGTACATGTTACAAGAGAGAAGAATGAAATCTATGTACCAAAAGATCATTTTCTCAAGGATGAGGCTGAGAAAAAGGTTTAGTGTGGAGTATTATTAAACTTAGTAAATTCCTCTTGGAAGTTATAATAGAAATATACCCTGATTTTTGCATACATTATGCCAAACATTTCAGGTGATGTTAGAGAATATCGAGCATATGGAAATTGTTAAAGGGAACAAGCACTTGGCCTCCGAGAGGACCTGGAAACTGCTGAATCATATGTCTCTATTCTATTCGCCAAAATTGGTCAGGATACTTACTTCAAAACACCCAAGTATATTTTCTCAGATCAAATATCGTTTATTTATAATGTCGTTTTTGTTCCACAGAGGAAGGATAACATTGAAGACAACAATAGAGTGCTTATACAGAAATTCCAATCCAAATTGGTTCAGCAGCATGGGATCTTATATAAGGCGGTAGCATCTGCCACCACGCAGCAAGAACACCACCTTAAAGCAATGGAAGAAGATATGCATCTGTTTGTATCTTCAAAGATAGAGGTATGGTCTATACACATACACGGACTTGTGATTTCTGAAATGGTTAGATGCTAAATTTATCAACGGTCTCAACTTCTGTACTAATAGGCTACTAAACAACTTCAAGATCAATTAGAGAAATTGAAATCCATGTATGGCTCGGGAATCAAGACTTTAGGGGATTTTGCCGGAGAACTTGATGGTAACTCTCAATCGGTAAGTGGTTACATGAACACTGAAATTTCCAATCAATCTTCAGATCTAGAAAAGGTTTGTGTTAATCAATTACCATGGTATATTTAAATGAAAACTTGATTTTCTCATTAAAGACTAGAGATAGTTGTTTACATGAATATGTGAAGAGTTTCAAAGGTTTTCCATAGCTGTAGTTAAAATTTGCTCTAGCTTCCCTAGTTGTTGGTGTTGAATACTATGAAAATTTTATTATATTTAGGTCTTTGGTCCATCAACCCATCATAAGGATCTGTACAATCAAGCAGTGTGTCCCATGGTATTTGAAGTTCTGGATGGTAACACTTCTACCATCTTTGCCTACGGGCAAACTGGACCCGGGGAGACCTACACTACGGAGGGTGGGTCAAGAAAAAAGGTTTGATATGGAGTCTTTAAAATTTAGTGCCCCTCCACGCTTATATCTTTAGTAAAATGGTTTGTTGATTAAACTCTTCTTATTGCAGAATGGTGATATCCCAAGTGACGTTGGGGTTATTCCAAGAGCCATTAGACAAAATTTTTACATCTTTGAAGCTCAAAATACTGAGTACAGATTGAAGGTCACATTCTTAGAACATTACATTGTGAAAATAATAGATCTTTTGGCGCAAGAAGAGTGTTCCAAAGACAAGTCAAAGAAACCAGTAGCCCTCTTGGAGGATGGAAGAGGGGGGATTTCTGTTAGGAGATTGGAAGAGGAGATTGTCACAACTACTGATGAACTATATAAGATCTTAGAGAAAGGTTCTGCCAAGAGGAGAACATCAGAGACCCTTCTCGACAAACATAGCAGCCGTTCTCACTCTGTATTTTCTATCACTATTCATATCAAGGAGTGTACTCCACATGAAGAGAAGATGATCAAATGTGGGAAGCTAAACTTAGTCGACCTGGCTGGCTCAGAAAATATTTCACGTTCCGGTGCAAGGGAGGTTAGAAATCTGTGCTAAGGCTTTTCTCTTGGCCTTTTCTGAATGAACTCACCAACCAACTTGATACAAAATTTAAGTTGGAAGCAAAATAAAATTATTTTTCATTACAATATTATAATAATGTTATGAATATAGTATATTTTATTTTCTTCACCAGGAAAGAGCAAGGGAAGCAGGTGAGATAAACAAAAGTTTGCTGACACTTGGTCGAGTCATAAATGCCTTGGTTGAACATTCTGCTCATATACCCTACAGGTAGATAATTGTGTAAATATCATACTTAGCATAAGTTTGTCATCTAAAATGTTTCATGAAATATCAGAGATAGCAAGTTAACAAGGTTGCTGAAAGATTCATTGGGAGGGGAAACAAAGACCTGTATAATTGCTACGGTATCACCTTCCTCCCACTGTTTAGAAGGGACACTCAGTACATTAGATTATGCTCATCGTGCCAAAAACATAAAGAAAAAGCCGGAGGTTAGTAGTAGTCTTTACATATTTAACTATGTGCACTTAAGTGATTCCAAAGTCATCATCTAAACGAACTTAATTGTTAATAATTACAGGTTAATCAGAAGATGATTAAGTCCGTCCTAATCAAGGATTTCTACTTTGAAATTGATCGACTAAAACAAGGTCGTTAGTTGCCCTCCAACTGTCTACTTTAATGATCTACATTATTGAGTTGTGTCACATTTTTCCTAACAAAGATTTTTCTGTTGTTTAGAGGTACATGTTACAAGAGAGAAGAATGAAATCTATGTACCAAAAGATCATTTTCTCAAGGATGAGGCTGAGAAAAAGGTTTAGTGTGGAGTATTATTAAACTTAGTAAATTCCTCTTGGAAGTTATAATAGAAACATACCCTGACTTTTTCATACATTATGCCAAACATTTCAGGTGATGTTAGAGAATATTGAGCATATGGAAATTGTTAAAGGGAACAAGCACTTGGCCTCCGAGAGGACCTGGAAACTGCTGAATCATATGTCTCTATTCTGTTCGCCAAAATTGGTCAGGATACTTACTTCAAAACTCCCAAGTATATTTTCTCGGATCAAATATCGTTTATTTATAATGTCGTTTTTGTTCCACAGAGGAAGGATAAAATTGAAGTCACCGATAGAGTGCTTATACAGAAATTCCAATCCGAATTGGCTCAGCAGCTTGAGATCTTACATAAGGCGATAGCATCTGCCACCACAACTGATGAAATATATATGATCTTAGAGAAAGGTTCTGCCAAGAGGAGAACATCAGAGACCCTTCTCAACAAACATAGCAGCCGTTCTAACTCTGTATTTTCTATCAATCTTCATATCAACGAGTGTACTCCAGAAGGAGAGGAGATGATCATAGGTGGGAATCTAAACTTAGTCGACCTGGCTGGCTCAGAAAATATTTCACGTTCCGGTGCAAGAGAGGTTACAAATTTGTGCTAAGTCTTTTCTCTTGGCCTTTCCTGAATGAACTCACCAACCAACTTGATACTAAATTTAAGTTGGAAGCCTAATGCAATCATTTTTCATTACAATATGATAAAAATGTTTTGAATACAGTATATTTTATTTTCTTTACCAGGGAAGAGCACGGGAAGCAGGTGAGATAAACAAAAGTTTGCTGACACTTGGTCGAGTCATAAATGCCTTGGTTGAACATTATGCTCAAATACCCTACAGGTAGGTAATTGTGTACATATCATAGTTAACATAAGATTCGTCATCTAAAGTGTCTCACGAAATATCAGAGATAGCAAGTTAACAAGGTTGCTGAATGATTCTTTGGGAGGGGAAACAAAGACCTGTATAATTGCTACGATATCACCTTCCTCCCACTGTTTAAACGGGACACTCAGTACATTAGATTATGCTCATCGTACCAAAAACATAAAGAAAAAGCCGGAGGTTAGTAGTAGTCTTTACATATTTAACTATGTGCACTTAAGTGATTCCAAAGTCATCATCTAAACGAACGTAATTGTTAATAATTACAGGTTAATCAGAAGATGATTAAGTCCGTCCTAATCAAGGATTTCTACTTTGAAATTGATCGACTAAAACAAGGTCGTTAGTTGCCCTCCAACTGTCTACTTTAATGATCTACATTATTGAGTTGTGTCACATTTTTCCTAACAAAGATTTTTCTGTCGTTTAGAGGTACATGTTACAAGAGAGAAGAATGAAATCTATGTACCAAAAGATCATTTTCTCAAGGATGAGGCTGAGAAAAAGGTTTAGTGTGGAGTATTATTAAACTTAGTAAATTCCTCTTGGAAGTTATAATAGAAATATACCCTGATTTTTGCATACATTATGCCAAACATTTCAGGTGATGTTAGAGAATATCGAGCATATGGAAATTGTTAAAGGGAACAAGCACTTGGCCTCCGAGAGGACCTGGAAACTGCTGAATCATATGTCTCTATTCTATTCGCCAAAATTGGTCAGGATACTTACTTCAAAACACCCAAGTATATTTTCTCAGATCAAATATCGTTTATTTATAATGTCGTTTTTGTTCCACAGAGGAAGGATAACATTGAAGACAACAATAGAGTGCTTATACAGAAATTCCAATCCAAATTGGTTCAGCAGCATGGGATCTTATATAAGGCGGTAGCATCTGCCACCACGCAGCAAGAACACCACCTTAAAGCAATGGAAGAAGATATGCATCTGTTTGTATCTTCAAAGATAGAGGTATGGTCTATACACATACACGGACTTGTGATTTCTGAAATGGTTAGATGCTAAATTTATCAACGGTCTCAACTTCTGTACTAATAGGCTACTAAACAACTTCAAGATCAATTAGAGAAATTGAAATCCATGTATGGCTCGGGAATCAAGACTTTAGGGGATTTTGCCGGAGAACTTGATGGTAACTCTCAATCGGTAAGTGGTGACATGAACACTGAAATTTCCAATCAATCTTCAGATCTAGAAAAGGTTTGTGTTAATCAATTACCATGGTATATTTAAATTAAAACTTGATTTTCTCATTAAAGACTAGAGATAGTTGAATACATGAATATGTGAAGAGTTTCAAAGGTTTTCCATAGCTGTATTGCTCTAGCTTCCCTAGTTGTTGGTGTTGAATACTATGAAAATTTTATTATATTTAGGTCTTTGGTCCATCAACCCATCATAAGGATCTGTACAATCAAGCAGTGTGTCCCATGGTATTTGAAGTTCTGGATGGTAACACTTCTACCATCTTCGCCTACGGGCAAACTGGACCCGGGGAGACCTACACTACGGAGGGTGGGTCAAGAAAAAAGGTTTGATATGGAGTCTTTAAAATTTAGTGCCCCTCCACGCTTATATCTTTAGTAAAATGGTTTGTTGATTAAACTCTTCTTATTGCAGAATGGTGATATCCCAAGTGACGTTGGGGTTATTCCAAGAGCCATTAGACAAAATTTTTACATCTTTGAAGCTCAAAATACTGAGTACAGATTGAAGGTCACATTCTTAGAACATTACATTGTGAAAATAATAGATCTTTTGGCGCAAGAAGAGTGTTCCAAAGACAAGTCAAAGAAACCAGTAGCCCTCTTGGAGGATGGAAGAGGGGGGATTTCTGTTAGGAGATTGGAAGAGGAGATTGTCACAACTACTGATGAACTATATAAGATCTTAGAGAAAGGTTCTGCCAAGAGGAGAACATCAGAGACCCTTCTCGACAAACATAGCAGCCGTTCTCACTCTGTATTTTCTATCACTATTCATATCAAGGAGTGTACTCCACATGAAGAGAAGATGATCAAATGTGGGAAGCTAAACTTAGTCGACCTGGCTGGCTCAGAAAATATTTCACGTTCCGGTGCAAGGGAGGTTAGAAATCTGTGCTAAGGCTTTTCTCTTGGCCTTTTCTGAATGAACTCACCAACCAACTTGATACAAAATTTAAGTTGGAAGCAAAATAAAATTATTTTTCATTACAATATTATAATAATGTTATGAATATAGTATATTTTATTTTCTTCACCAGGAAAGAGCAAGGGAAGCAGGTGAGATAAACAAAAGTTTGCTGACACTTGGTCGAGTCATAAATGCCTTGGTTGAACATTCTGCTCATATACCCTACAGGTAGATAATTGTGTAAATATCATACTTAGCATAAGTTTGTCATCTAAAATGTTTCATGAAATATCAGAGATAGCAAGTTAACAAGGTTGCTGAAAGATTCATTGGGAGGGGAAACAAAGACCTGTATAATTGCTACGGTATCACCTTCCTCCCACTGTTTAGAAGGGACACTCAGTACATTAGATTATGCTCATCGTGCCAAAAACATAAAGAAAAAGCCGGAGGTTAGTAGTAGTCTTTACATATTTAACTATGTGCACTTAAGTGATTCCAAAGTCATCATCTAAACGAACTTAATTGTTAATAATTACAGGTTAATCAGAAGATGATTAAGTCCGTCCTAATCAAGGATTTCTACTTTGAAATTGATCGACTAAAACAAGGTCGTTAGTTGCCCTCCAACTGTCTACTTTAATGATCTACATTATTGAGTTGTGTCACATTTTTCCTAACAAAGATTTTTCTGTTGTTTAGAGGTACATGTTACAAGAGAGAAGAATGAAATCTATGTACCAAAAGATCATTTTCTCAAGGATGAGGCTGAGAAAAAGGTTTAGTGTGGAGTATTATTAAACTTAGTAAATTCCTCTTGGAAGTTATAATAGAAACATACCCTGACTTTTTCATACATTATGCCAAACATTTCAGGTGATGTTAGAGAATATTGAGCATATGGAAATTGTTAAAGGGAACAAGCACTTGGCCTCCGAGAGGACCTGGAAACTGCTGAATCATATGTCTCTATTCTGTTCGCCAAAATTGGTCAGGATACTTACTTCAAAACTCCCAAGTATATTTTCTCGGATCAAATATCGTTTATTTATAATGTCGTTTTTGTTCCACAGAGGAAGGATAAAATTGAAGTCACCGATAGAGTGCTTATACAGAAATTCCAATCCGAATTGGCTCAGCAGCTTGAGATCTTACATAAGGCGATAGCATCTGCCACCACAACTGATGAAATATATATGATCTTAGAGAAAGGTTCTGCCAAGAGGAGAACATCAGAGACCCTTCTCAACAAACATAGCAGCCGTTCTAACTCTGTATTTTCTATCAATCTTCATATCAACGAGTGTACTCCAGAAGGAGAGGAGATGATCATAGGTGGGAATCTAAACTTAGTCGACCTGGCTGGCTCAGAAAATATTTCACGTTCCGGTGCAAGAGAGGTTACAAATTTGTGCTAAGTCTTTTCTCTTGGCCTTTCCTGAATGAACTCACCAACCAACTTGATACTAAATTTAAGTTGGAAGCCTAATGCAATCATTTTTCATTACAATATGATAAAATGTTTTGAATACAGTATATTTTATTTTCTTTACCAGGGAAGAGCACGGGAAGCAGGTGAGATAAACAAAAGTTTGCTGACACTTGGTCGAGTCATAAATGCCTTGGTTGAACATTATGCTCAAATACCCTACAGGTAGGTAATTGTGTACATATCATAGTTAACATAAGATTCGTCATCTAAAGTGTCTCACGAAATATCAGAGATAGCAAGTTAACAAGGTTGCTGAATGATTCTTTGGGAGGGGAAACAAAGACCTGTATAATTGCTACGATATCACCTTCCTCCCACTGTTTAAACGGGACACTCAGTACATTAGATTATGCTCATCGTACCAAAAACATAAAGAAAAATCCGGAGGTTAGTAGTAGTCTTTACATATTTAACTATGTGCACTTAAGTGACTCCAAAGTCATCATCTAAATGAAATTAATTGTTAATAATTACAGGTTAATCAGAAGATGATTAAGTCCGTCCTGATCAAGGATTTCTCCTTTGAAATTGATCGACTAAAACAAGGTCGTTAGTTGCCCTCCAGCTGTCTACTTTAATGATCTACTTTATTGAGTTCTGCGACATTTTTCCTAACAAAGAATTTTCTTATGTTTAGAGGTGCATGTTACAAGAGAGAAGAATAAAATCTATCTACCAATAGATCATTTTCTCCGGGATGAGGCTGAGAAAAAGGTTTAGTGTGGAGTATTATTAAACTTAGTAAATTCCTCTTGGAAGTTATAATAGAAATATACCCTGATTTTTGCATACATTATGCAAACATTTCAGGTGATGTTAGAGAATATCGAGCATATGGAAATTGTTAAAGGGAACAAGCACTTGGCCTCCGAGAGGACCTGGAAACTGCTGAATCATATGTCTCTATTCTATTCGCCAAAATTGGTCAGGATACTTACTTCAAAACACCCAAGTATATTTTCTCAGATCAAATATCGTTTATTTATAATGTCGTTTTTGTTCCACAGAGGAAGGATAACATTGAAGACAACGATAGAGTGCTTATACAGAAATTCCAATCCAAATTGGTTCAGCAGCATGGGATCTTATATAAGGCGGTAGCATCTGCCACCACGCAGCAAGAACACCACCTTAAAGCAATGGAAAAAGATATGCATCTGTTTGTATCTTCAAAGATAGAGGTATGGTCTATACACATACACGGACTTGTGATTTCTGAAATGGTTAGATACTAAATTTATCAACGGTCTCAACTTCTGTACTAATAGGCTACTAAACAACTTCAAGATCAATTAGAGAAATTGAAATCCGTGTATGGCTCGGGAATCAAGACTTTAGGGGATTTTGCCGGAGAACTTGATGGTAACTCTCAATCGGTAAGTGGTGACATGAACACTGAAATTTCCAATCATTCTTCAGATCTAGAAAAGGTTTGTGTTAATCAATTACCATGGTATATTTAAATTAAAACTTGATTTTCTCATTAAAGACTAGAGATAGTTGAATACATGAATATGTGAAGAGTTTTAAAGGTTTTCCATAGCTGTAGTTAAAATTTGCTCTAGCTTCCCTAGTTGTTGGTGTTGAATACTATGAAAATTTTATTATATTTAGGTCTTTGGTCCATCAACCCATCATAAGGATCTGTACAATCAAGTAGTGTGTCCCATGGTATTTGAAGTTCTGGATGGTTACACTTCTACCATCTTTTCCTACGGGCAAACTGGACCCGGGGAGACCTACACTACGGAGGGTGGGTCAAGAAAAAAGGTTTGATATGGAGTCTTTAAAATTTAGTGCCCATCCACGCTTATATCTTTAGTAAAATGGTTTGTTGATTAAACTCTTCTTATTGCAGAATGGTAATATCCCAAGTGACGTTGGGGTTATTCCAAGTGCCATTAGACAAAATTTTTACATCTTAGAAGCTCAAAATGCTGAGTACAGATTGAAGGTCACATTCTTAGAACATTACATTGTGAAAATAATAGATCTTTTGGCGCAAGAAGAGTGTTCCAAAGACAAGTCAAAGAAACCAGTAGCCCTCTTGGAGGATGGAAGAGGGGGGATTTCTGTTAGGAGATTGGAAGAGGAGATTGTCACAACTACTGATGAACTATATAAGATCTTAGAGAAAGGTTCTGCCAAGAGGAGAACATCAGAGACCCTTCTCGACAAACATAGCAGCCGTTCTCACTCTGTATTTTCTATCACTATTCGTATCAAGGAGTGTACTCCACATGAAGAGAAGATGATCAAATGTGGGAAGCTAAACTTAGTCGACCTGGCTGGCTCAGAAAATATTTCACGTTCCGGTGCAAGGGAGGTTAGAAATCTGTGCTAAGGCTTTTCTCTTGGCCTTTTCTGAATGAACTCACCAACCAACTTGATACAAAATTTAAGTTGGAAGCAAAATAAAATTATTTTTCATTACAATATTATAATAATGTTATGAATATAGTATATTTTATTTTCTTCACCAGGAAAGAGCAAGGGAAGCAGGTGAGATAAACAAAAGTTTGCTGACACTTGGTCGAGTCATAAATGCCTTGGTTGAACATTCTGCTCATATACCCTACAGGTAGATAATTGTGTAAATATCATACTTAGCATAAGTTTGTCATCTAAAATGTTTCATGAAATATCAGAGATAGCAAGTTAACAAGGTTGCTGAAAGATTCATTGGGAGGGGAAACAAAGACCTGTATAATTGCTACGATATCACCTTCCTCCCACTGTTTAGAAGGGACACTCAGTACATTAGATTATGCTCATCGTGCCAAAAACATAAAGAAAAAGCCGGAGGTTAGTAGTAGTCTTTACATATTTAACTATGTGCACTTAAGTGATTCCAAAGTCATCATCTAAACGAACGTAATTGTTAATAATTACAGGTTAATCAGAAGATGATTAAGTCCGTCCTAATCAAGGATTTCTACTTTGAAATTGATCGACTAAAACAAGGTCGTTAGTTGCCCTCCAACTGTCTACTTTAATGATCTACATTATTGAGTTGTGTCACATTTTTCCTAACAAAGATTTTTCTGTCGTTTAGAGGTACATGTTACAAGAGAGAAGAATGAAATCTATGTACCAAAAGATCATTTTCTCAAGGATGAGGCTGAGAAAAAGGTTTAGTGTGGAGTATTATTAAACTTAGTAAATTCCTCTTGGAAGTTATAATAGAAATATACCCTGATTTTTGCATACATTATGCCAAACATTTCAGGTGATGTTAGAGAATATCGAGCATATGGAAATTGTTAAAGGGAACAAGCACTTGGCCTCCGAGAGGACCTGGAAACTGCTGAATCATATGTCTCTATTCTATTCGCCAAAATTGGTCAGGATACTTACTTCAAAACACCCAAGTATATTTTCTCAGATCAAATATCGTTTATTTATAATGTCGTTTTTGTTCCACAGAGGAAGGATAACATTGAAGACAACAATAGAGTGCTTATACAGAAATTCCAATCCAAATTGGTTCAGCAGCATGGGATCTTATATAAGGCGGTAGCATCTGCCACCACGCAGCAAGAACACCACCTTAAAGCAATGGAAGAAGATATGCATCTGTTTGTATCTTCAAAGATAGAGGTATGGTCTATACACATACACGGACTTGTGATTTCTGAAATGGTTAGATGCTAAATTTATCAACGGTCTCAACTTCTGTACTAATAGGCTACTAAACAACTTCAAGATCAATTAGAGAAATTGAAATCCATGTATGGCTCGGGAATCAAGACTTTAGGGGATTTTGCCGGAGAACTTGATGGTAACTCTCAATCGGTAAGTGGTGACATGAACACTGAAATTTCCAATCAATCTTCAGATCTAGAAAAGGTTTGTGTTGATCAATTACCGTGGTTTATTTAAATTAAAACTTGATTTTCTCATTAAAGACTAGAGATAGTTGAATACATGAATATGCGAAGAGTTCATAGGTTTTCCATAGCTGCAGTTAAAATTTGCTCTAGCTTCCCTAGTTGTTGGTCTTGAATACTATGAAAATTATATTATATTTAGGTCTTTGGTCCATCATCCCAGCAAAAGGATCTGTACAATCAAGCAGTGTGTCCCATTGTATTTGAAGTTCTGGATGGTTACACTTTTACCATCTTTGCCTACGGGCAAACTGGACCTGGGGAGTCCTACACTACTACCATCTTAAAACAATGGAAGAAGATATGCATCTGTTTGTATCTTCAAAGATTGAGGTATAGTGTAAACACACACAAGGAGTTGTGATTTATGAAATGGTTAGATGCTAAATTTATCAACTCTCAACTTTTGTACTAATAGGCTACTGAACCACTTCAAGATCATCTAGAGAAATTGAAAACCCTGTATGGATCAGGAATCAAGACTTTAGGAGATTTAGCTGGAGAACTCAATCGGTAATTGGTGACATGATTTTTTTAAAAGTGTTTGTTAGTCATTACATTGGTTTTTTTAAAACTTGATTTGTGAGCGTTTGCATAGTCTGACTTAGTCGATTTGATTTTTATTGTTTTAACTGTTGGAGTTCTATGCAGGTGCTTCACTCTTAGTTTTTAGCCTGATTTAATACGACACTATGTTCTCCTGGTTTCGTGTTCCAATATTTTATGCTTATCATGCAACTGGTGTATGCCGATCTTCTCTGCTTTTGTATACTAGTTACTTGACATATGCAGCTCTTAGTCTCTATTTAAAATGCAACTTGTATAAAATGAATTTTATTTTGATAAGTAGCATTATATCTTGCATTTTCAATTTGTCAGGTTTGAGCAGGACAAGCCCGAACCAGAAGTTGTTTCTGAGCCCTACCCACAGAAGAGAGTGTAGCTGATGGTATGTGTACTCTCAAGTAATTGTTTGGCATTTGAACAATGTTTCTGGCCATCGTTGTCAAGTCCCCACATAGCCTAGGGTCGAGGCAATTCAATGTTGTCTCTTACTTTTGCAGTATACGTCCATCCCCTGGCCTAGCCCGATCCTTGACTAGGTTCTAGGTTCCACATGAACCACAATTTTATGTGAACACTTTTTGTGGCCCAACCATCTTATGCTATAATTAATTGAAGCTAGATTTCTAAATGATAGTACTGTTATACCTTTGTGTTGTTTTACCTTAGTGGCTTAGATTTATGGCTATCTTTTACGAATCTAATATATCTTCCCTATCAGCACCTAGGAGATAGATGAGTATGACCTTGTCGATAATGTTTATATATTGATGCCTTTGGAGAATTCTGGATTTTGACTGGTAAGTTGCCTATCTTTGTCATTTACCTATAACAAATATTCAAAAAATCATTAATTTTGTAGATCAGCTTTTGGGTTTGGGGAAGTGGTAACATACCATCAGTGTTGACTTGTTTTGGCATCTGTGTGGCTTCTGTAATTTTTTTGCATGTTATGATATGTTGCATTCTTTATAGATGCTATTAAGTGACTTTGCTTATTTCTCAAACAGAATGATGTTATGCAATACTTTCGAGAGGGTCTGCATCAGAGGCTCTTAAGTGCTGACTTCAAAAAGCAAGTTAATGGCATTGAGATGTTTCAAAAGGTTCTTTCAACATAAATTCTAGTTTTGATTGTGTAACTTGAAATTTTCTTTTAACCTTTTGTTTGTTTATAATATACAGGCTCTTCTATCCATGGGAAGGGAGGTGATTGAAGTCTTAGATATAGTATTAAAGGTAAATTGGATTTTAGTAATTTGTCTGTTTTTTTTGTCAGCATGCCCGAGTGCTTGGCTGCCTGAATTTATCATATGATACTTTTGAAAAAGAAATGAGTGGTTGCATACTTGATGAGTGTTCTCAAGACACTTGTTACTAGAACATTTGTTTATTCAGTTTGTTTGTGGAATTGCTAAAATTACAAATTGTTAATGATTTTCCGACGATGTTATAGTCAGTGAATATATATATCCTGATAATTCTTATGTATCATATTTAAACTATCTCGAATCTTTTGACTCTTGATCTTCTGTAATTTCGATAGGCTTCTGGATCTGTTGAGAAATGAGGGCTACACTATGGCTGAAGCAGAGGCTACCATCTTTCTTCCTTACATGGTTGAGAAGGTAATTGATGTGAACTGTCTATGTGATATGCTTTTCTTTGTTGTTAAGAGTTTTCTGTCTGTAAGTCTATTGCAAATGATTCTAGTTGTTTTGAATTGGATTGAATTTTTTTTTCAATATGTAATGTCTAAAAAATGTTTAAAGAATTGGATTCTAGGTATCCAATGTCTTATTATCTTTCACAGACTGGAATGAAGCTTTGGGAATCATAGAATATGGTTCTCCTGAACATGTATATAATTAAATACCTATGCATGATGTGTCAAAATATAGTTATTAAGTCTGATTGGGGTTAGGGTAAAGATGAAGAACATTTTTCAATATTTTCAAAAGTTTAGGTATGTCCTTGAAGCATCTGCTCAGATTTGTTCATCGATGCTTTTGAAAAAAGTTGTGCAAAGAACCAAATATAGTGATAATTTTTTTGAAAAAAGTTGTCCAAAGAACCAAATAGTATGATAATTTTTTAATATTAGATATGGTGAATCAATAGTCTTTGAATCACATTTAATTTATTGCTTTTGTTGAGTCACGTCATGATATTGATTATTTGGGTGTTAATTGAGGTCTGATGTTATTACTTTTGTTGCAGAACAAGAGGCTTGCTTATGCACTTAAAGAGAGTACTCTTGATAGTCTCATCACAGATAAGTTACTATGGCTTTTGGATGATAGGGTTCCATAGATGGCTTGCTTATATCTTGCATTTTCTATTCGTCAGGTTTAAGTAGGACAAAGAGAATAACCAGAAGTTGTTTATGAGGGTATGGTATGTGTACTCTGAAGTCATGTCATTGTCTGATATTTAAAAATGTTTCCAGCCAATGTTGTCATGTCTCAGTTTGTGTTTTCTGTTTATCGTGTGTGTATAGTGTGTAGTTCGTGCATTGTGTAGTGTGTTTATAGTTCGTGCATTGTGTATATTTGTGTACAATGTGTGTGTCTGTGTGTAAGTCTATTGCAAATGATTGTGCTTGTTTTGAATTGTATTGAATTTTCTTTTCAATATGTAATATCTCAACCAGTATCCAATGTCTTATTATCTTTCATAGACTGGAATGAAGATTTGGAAATCATAGAATATGGTTCTCCTCAATAGGTGTATAATTAAATACCTGTGCATGATGTGTCAAGATGTAGTTATTAAGTCTGATTGGGGATAGGGTAAAGATGAGGAACATTTTTCAATGGAAAGCTTTTTAAAAAGATTAGGTATATCCTTGAAATATCTGCTAGATTTGTTCATCGATGCTTTTGATAAAATTTGTCCAAAGAACTTAATAGTGTGATAATTTTTTGAAAAAAGTTGTCCCGACAATCAAATAGTGTGATGATTTTTTTATAGATATGGTGAATCATTTGTTTTTGAATCACATTTAATCCATTGGGGACATCTTAACTAGCTAATTGTGTAAATAATTATTTGGATTTTAGTTTGAAAAGTTTTTACTATACAGAGGAAGCATATCGACTGCCCTTTTTTTAAAATCTTACAAGACTGGAATACTGAGTGGTTAATGCTGTTTAGTAATGTCTGAAATATGTATATTCACATGATCTCATATAATGATTTGAATTTCAAAATTATATTAGCACTTTTCTTATTGCTTGAATTGGAACTTTGTTTATCTATTCTAATTTTTCTTCATAATGTTGTCTACTGACAATATCTCCGATTCTATTTTGTTTATCCAATGTCGTTTCTACATTTATTTTGGCAATTATAGCTTTCTTTTGAGAAACTTATTGTTTTATTTTTTCCAACAGGCCGTTGGAGGGATGAAAGTTGTTTGCCATGAATTGGCACATGCAATTGTTGACCCTGAAGGCAGCACAATGGATGACATAGTGAAAGATACTGATAGACTAGTTTCATGCCGGGCTAATAAGACAATTATTATGCTATTTTTGGCGTACCACTTCGACATTGTTTCCAAGAGATCCTCACTATTGTTATCATTTCTTGCAGGTTGCGAAGACTTTTGACTTCAGCCTCACTCGTGCCTCTTCATTATCTTGTAAATTTGTATTGAACCCTAAACCATAAACCCTAAAATACTCAGATGCAAGTAAGTTGTTATTGCTTTTGTTGATTCATGTCATGATATTGATTATTTGGGTGTTAATTGAGGTCTGAAGTTGTTGTACTTTTGTTGCAGAACAAGAGGCTTTCTTATGCACTTAAAGAGAGTACTCTTGATAGTCTCATCACAGATAAGTTACTATGGCTTTTGGATGATAGGGTTCCATAGATGGTTTGCTTATATCTTGCATTTTCTACTCGTCAGGTTTAAGTAGGACAAAGAGAATAACCAGAAGTTGTTTATGAGGCTATGGTATGTGTACTCTGAAGTCATGTCATTGTCTGATATTTAAAAATGTTTCCAGCCTATGTTGTCATGTCTCAGTGGGTGTTTTCTGTTTATCGTGTGTGTATAGTGTGTAGTTCGTGCATTGTGTATATTTGTGTACAATGTGTGTGTCTGTGTGTAAGTCTATTGCAAATGATTATGCTTGTTTTGAATTGTATTGAATTTTCTTTTCAATATGTAATATCTCAACCAGTATCCAATGTCTTATTACCTTTCATAGACTGGAATGAAGATTTGGAAATCATAGAATATGGTTCTCCTGAATAGGTATATAATTAAATACCTGTGCAAGATGTGTCCAAATGTAGTTATTAAGTCTGATTGGGGATAGGGTAAAGATGAGGAACATTTTTCAATGGAAAGCTTTTTAAAAAGATTAGGTATATCCTTGAAAGATCTGCTAGATTTGTTCATCGATGCTTTTGATAAAATTTGTCCAAAGAACTTAATAGTGTGATAATTTTTTGAAAAAAGTTGTCCCGACAATCAAATAATGTGATGATTTTCTTATAGATATGGTGAATCAATAGTCTTTAAATCACATTTAATCCATTGGGGACATCTTAACTAGCTAATTGTGTAAATAATTATTTGTATTTTAGTTTGAAAAGTATTTACAAGACAGAGGAAGCATATCGACTGCCCTTTTTTTAAAATCTTACAACACTGGATTACTGAGTGGTTAATGCTGTTTAGTAATGTCTGAAATATGTATATTCACATGATCTCATATAATGATTTGAATTTCAAAATTATATTAGCACTTTTCTTATTGCTTGAATTGGAACTTTGTTTATCTATTCTAATTTTTCTTCATAATGTTGTCTACTAACAATATCACTGATTCTATTTTGTTTATCCAATGTCGTTTCTACATTTATTTTGGCAATTATAGCTTTCTTTTGAGAAACTTATTGTTTTATTTTTTCCAACAGGCCGTTGGAGGGATGAAAGTTGTGTGCCATGAATTGGCACATGCAATTGTTGACCCTGAAGGCAGCACAATGGATGACATAGTGAAAGACACTGATAGACTAGTTTCATGCCGGGCTAATAAGACAATTATTATGCTATTTTTGACATACCACTTCGACATTGTTTCCAAGAGATCCTCACTATTGTTATCATTTCTCGCAGGTTGCGAAGACTTTTGACTTCAGCATCACTCGTGCTCTTCGTGATCTTGTAAATTTGTATTGAACCCTAAACCATAAACCCTAAAATACTAAGATGCAAGTAAGTTGTTATTGCTTTTATTGAGTCATGCCATGATATTGATTATTTGGGTGTTAATTGAGGTCTGAAGTTGTTATACTTTTGTTGCAGAACAAGAGGCTTGCTTATGCACTTAAAGAGAGTACTCTTGATAGTCTCATCACAGATAAGTTACTATGGCTTTTGGATGATAGGGTTCCATAGATGGCTTGCTTATATCTTGCATTTTCTACTCGTCAGGTTTAAGTAGGACAAAGAGAATAAACCTGAAGTTGTCTATGAGGCTATGGTAAGTGTACTCTGAAGTCCATGTTATTGTTTCATATTTAAAAAATATTTCCGGCCAATTTCTCGCAGGTTGCGAAGACTTTTGACTTCAGCATCACTCGTGCTATACTTTGCAGAACAAGAGGCTTGCTTATGCACTTAAAGAGAGTACTCTTGATAGTCTCATCACAGATAAGTTACTATGGCTTTTGGATGATAGGGTTCCATAGATGGCTTGCTTATATCTTGCATTTTCTACTCGTCAGGTTTAGCTGGACAAAGAGCACAAACCTGAAGTTGTCTATGAGGCTATGGTATGTGTACTCTGAAGTCATGTTATTGTTTGATATTTAAAAAATATTTCCGGCCAATGTTGTCATGTCTCAATGTTGGTAATTTTAGACATTTTTATAGTGTGTGTTTTTTGTTTATAGTTTGTCCAGTATGTATAGTGTGTTTATAGTTCGTGCATTGTGTATATTTGTGTATAGGGTGTATGTGTATGTGTATGCTTGTGTCTGTGTGTAAGTCTATTGCAAATGATTATGCTTGTTTTGAATTGTATTGAATTTTCTTTTCAATATGTAATATCTCAACCAGATCCAATGTCTTATTATCTTTCATAGACTGAAATGAAGATTTGGAAATCATAGAATATGGTTCTCCTGAATTGGTATATAATTAAATACCTGTGCATGATGTGTCAAGATGTAGTTATTAAGTCTTATCGGGGATAGGGTAAAGATGAGGAACATTTTTCAATAGAAAGCTTATTAAAAAGATTAGGTATATCCTTGAAATATCTGCTAGATTTGTTCATCGATACTTTTGATAAAATTTGTCCAAAGAACTTAATAGTGTTATAATTTTTTTGAAAAAAGTTGTCCCGACAATCAAATAGTGTGATGATTTTTTTTATAGATATGGTGAATCATTTGTTTTTGAATCACATTTAATCCATTGGGGACATCTTAACTAGCTAATTGTGTAAATAATTATTTGGATTTTAGTTTGAAAAGTTTTTACTATACAGAGGAAGCATATCGACTGCCCTTTTTTTAAAATCTTACAAGACTGGAATACTGAGTGGTTAATGCTGTTTAGTAATGTCTGAAATATGTATATTCACATGATCTCATATAATGATTTGAATTTCAAAATTATATTAGCACTTTTCTTATTGCTTGAATTGGAACTTTGTTTATCTATTCTAATTTTTCTTCATAATGTTGTCTACTGACAATATCTCCGATTCTATTTTGTTTATCCAATGTCGTTTCTACATTTATTTTGGCAATTATAGCTTTCTTTTGAGAAACTTATTGTTTTATTTTTTCCAACAGGCCGTTGGAGGGATGAAAGTTGTTTGCCATGAATTGGCACATGCAATTGTTGACCCTGAAGGCAGCACAATGGATGACATAGTGAAAGATACTGATAGACTAGTTTCATGCCGGGCTAATAAGACAATTATTATGCTATTTTTGGCGTACCACTTCGACATTGTTTCCAAGAGATCCTCACTATTGTTATCATTTCTTGCAGGTTGCGAAGACTTTTGACTTCAGCCTCACTCGTGCCTCTTCATTATCTTGTAAATTTGTATTGAACCCTAAACCATAAACCCTAAAATACTCAGATGCAAGTAAGTTGTTATTGCTTTTGTTGATTCATGTCATGATATTGATTATTTGGGTGTTAATTGAGGTCTGAAGTTGTTGTACTTTTGTTGCAGAACAAGAGGCTTTCTTATGCACTTAAAGAGAGTACTCTTGATAGTCTCATCACAGATAAGTTACTATGGCTTTTGGATGATAGGGTTCCATAGATGGTTTGCTTATATCTTGCATTTTCTACTCGTCAGGTTTAAGTAGGACAAAGAGAATAACCAGAAGTTGTTTATGAGGCTATGGTATGTGTACTCTGAAGTCATGTCATTGTCTGATATTTAAAAATGTTTCCAGCCTATGTTGTCATGTCTCAGTGGGTGTTTTCTGTTTATCGTGTGTGTATAGTGTGTAGTTCGTGCATTGTGTATATTTGTGTACAATGTGTGTGTCTGTGTGTAAGTCTATTGCAAATGATTATGCTTGTTTTGAATTGTATTGAATTTTCTTTTCAATATGTAATATCTCAACCAGTATCCAATGTCTTATTACCTTTCATAGACTGGAATGAAGATTTGGAAATCATAGAATATGGTTCTCCTGAATAGGTATATAATTAAATACCTGTGCAAGATGTGTCCAAATGTAGTTATTAAGTCTGATTGGGGATAGGGTAAAGATGAGGAACATTTTTCAATGGAAAGCTTTTTAAAAAGATTAGGTATATCCTTGAAAGATCTGCTAGATTTGTTCATCGATGCTTTTGATAAAATTTGTCCAAAGAACTTAATAGTGTGATAATTTTTTGAAAAAAGTTGTCCCGACAATCAAATAATGTGATGATTTTCTTATAGATATGGTGAATCAATAGTCTTTAAATCACATTTAATCCATTGGGGACATCTTAACTAGCTAATTGTGTAAATAATTATTTGTATTTTAGTTTGAAAAGTATTTACAAGACAGAGGAAGCATATCGACTGCCCTTTTTTTAAAATCTTACAACACTGGATTACTGAGTGGTTAATGCTGTTTAGTAATGTCTGAAATATGTATATTCACATGATCTCATATAATGATTTGAATTTCAAAATTATATTAGCACTTTTCTTATTGCTTGAATTGGAACTTTGTTTATCTATTCTAATTTTTCTTCATAATGTTGTCTACTAACAATATCTCTGATTCTATTTTGTTTATCCAATGTCGTTTCTACATTTATTTTGGCAATTATAGCTTTCTTTTGAGAAACTTATTGTTTTATTTTTTCCAACAGGCCGTTGGAGGGATGAAAGTTGTGTGCCATGAATTGGCACATGCAATTGTTGACCCTGAAGGCAGCACAATGGATGACATAGTGAAAGACACTGATAGACTAGTTTCATGCCGGGCTAATAAGACAATTATTATGCTATTTTTGACATACCACTTCGACATTGTTTCCAAGAGATCCTCACTATTGTTATCATTTCTCGCAGGTTGCGAAGACTTTTGACTTCAGCATCACTCGTGCCTCTTCGTGATCTTGTAAATTTGTATTGAACCCTAAACCATAAACCCTAAAATACTAAGATGCAAGTAAGTTGTTATTGCTTTTGTTGAGTCATGCCATGATATTGATTATTTGGGTGTTAATTGAGGTCTGAAGTTGTTATACTTTTGTTGCAGAACAAGAGGCTTGCTTATGCACTTAAAGAGAGTACTCTTGATAGTCTCATCACAGATAAGTTACTATGGCTTTTGGATGATAGGGTTCCATAGATGGCTTGCTTATATCTTGCATTTTCTACTCGTCAGGTTTAAGCTGGACAAAGAGCACAAACCTGAAGTTGTCTATGAGGCTATGGTATGTGTACTCTGAAGTCATGTTATTGTTTGATATTTAAAAAATATTTCCGGCCAATGTTGTCATGTCTCAATGTTGGTAATTTTAGACATTTTTATAGTGTGTGTTTTTTGTTTATAGTTTGTCCAGTATGTATAGTGTGTTTATAGTTCGTGCATTGTGTATATTTGTGTATAGGGTGTATGTGTATGTGTATGCTTGTGTCTGTGTGTAAGTCTATTGCAAATGATTATGCTTGTTTTGAATTGTATTGAATTTTCTTTTCAATATGTAATATCTCAACCAGATCCAATGTCTTATTATCTTTCATAGACTGAAATGAAGATTTGGAAATCATAGAATATGGTTCTCCTGAATTGGTATATAATTAAATACCTGTGCATGATGTGTCAAGATGTAGTTATTAAGTCTTATCGGGGATAGGGTAAAGATGAGGAACATTTTTCAATAGAAAGCTTATTAAAAAGATTAGGTATATCCTTGAAATATCTGCTAGATTTGTTCATCGATACTTTTGATAAAATTTGTCCAAAGAACTTAATAGTGTTATAATTTTTTTGAAAAAAGTTGTCCCGACAATCAAATAGTGTGATGATTTTTTTTATAGATATGGTGAATCATTTGTTTTTGAATCACATTTAATCCATTGGGGACATCTTAACTAGCTAATTGTGTAAATAATTATTTGGATTTTAGTTTGAAAAGTTTTTACTATACAGAGGAAGCATATCGACTGCCCTTTTTTTAAAATCTTACAAGACTGGAATACTGAGTGGTTAATGCTGTTTAGTAATGTCTGAAATATGTATATTCACATGATCTCATATAATGATTTGAATTTCAAAATTATATTAGCACTTTTCTTATTGCTTGAATTGGAACTTTGTTTATCTATTCTAATTTTTCTTCATAATGTTGTCTACTGACAATATCTCCGATTCTATTTTGTTTATCCAATGTCGTTTCTACATTTATTTTGGCAATTATAGCTTTCTTTTGAGAAACTTATTGTTTTATTTTTTCCAACAGGCCGTTGGAGGGATGAAAGTTGTTTGCCATGAATTGGCACATGCAATTGTTGACCCTGAAGGCAGCACAATGGATGACATAGTGAAAGATACTGATAGACTAGTTTCATGCCGGGCTAATAAGACAATTATTATGCTATTTTTGGCGTACCACTTCGACATTGTTTCCAAGAGATCCTCACTATTGTTATCATTTCTTGCAGGTTGCGAAGACTTTTGACTTCAGCCTCACTCGTGCCTCTTCATTATCTTGTAAATTTGTATTGAACCCTAAACCATAAACCCTAAAATACTCAGATGCAAGTAAGTTGTTATTGCTTTTGTTGATTCATGTCATGATATTGATTATTTGGGTGTTAATTGAGGTCTGAAGTTGTTGTACTTTTGTTGCAGAACAAGAGGCTTTCTTATGCACTTAAAGAGAGTACTCTTGATAGTCTCATCACAGATAAGTTACTATGGCTTTTGGATGATAGGGTTCCATAGATGGTTTGCTTATATCTTGCATTTTCTACTCGTCAGGTTTAAGTAGGACAAAGAGAATAACCAGAAGTTGTTTATGAGGCTATGGTATGTGTACTCTGAAGTCATGTCATTGTCTGATATTTAAAAATGTTTCCAGCCTATGTTGTCATGTCTCAGTGGGTGTTTTCTGTTTATCGTGTGTGTATAGTGTGTAGTTCGTGCATTGTGTATATTTGTGTACAATGTGTGTGTCTGTGTGTAAGTCTATTGCAAATGATTATGCTTGTTTTGAATTGTATTGAATTTTCTTTTCAATATGTAATATCTCAACCAGTATCCAATGTCTTATTACCTTTCATAGACTGGAATGAAGATTTGGAAATCATAGAATATGGTTCTCCTGAATAGGTATATAATTAAATACCTGTGCAAGATGTGTCCAAATGTAGTTATTAAGTCTGATTGGGGATAGGGTAAAGATGAGGAACATTTTTCAATGGAAAGCTTTTTAAAAAGATTAGGTATATCCTTGAAAGATCTGCTAGATTTGTTCATCGATGCTTTTGATAAAATTTGTCCAAAGAACTTAATAGTGTGATAATTTTTTGAAAAAAGTTGTCCCGACAATCAAATAATGTGATGATTTTCTTATAGATATGGTGAATCAATAGTCTTTAAATCACATTTAATCCATTGGGGACATCTTAACTAGCTAATTGTGTAAATAATTATTTGTATTTTAGTTTGAAAAGTATTTACAAGACAGAGGAAGCATATCGACTGCCCTTTTTTTAAAATCTTACAACACTGGATTACTGAGTGGTTAATGCTGTTTAGTAATGTCTGAAATATGTATATTCACATGATCTCATATAATGATTTGAATTTCAAAATTATATTAGCACTTTTCTTATTGCTTGAATTGGAACTTTGTTTATCTATTCTAATTTTTCTTCATAATGTTGTCTACTAACAATATCTCTGATTCTATTTTGTTTATCCAATGTCGTTTCTACATTTATTTTGGCAATTATAGCTTTCTTTTGAGAAACTTATTGTTTTATTCTTTCCAACAGGCAGTTGGAGGGATGAAAGTTGTGTGCCATGAATTGGCACATGCAATTGTTGACCCTGAAGGCAGCACAATGGATGACATAGTGAAAGACACTGATAGACTAGTTTCATGCCGGGCTAATAAGACAATTATTATGCTATTTTTGACATACCACTTCGACATGGTTTCCAAGAGATCCTCACTATTGTTATCATTTCTCGCAGGTTGCGAAGACTTTTGACTTCAGCATCACTCGTGCCTCTTCGTGATCTTGTAAATTTGTATTGAACCCTAAACCATAAACCCTAAAATACTAAGATGCAAGTAAGTTGTTATTGCTTTTGTTGAGTCATGCCATGATATTGATTATTTGGGTGTTAATTGAGGTGTGAAGTTGTTATACTTTTGTTCCAGAACAAGAGGCTTGCTTATGCACTTAAAGAGAGTACTCTTGATAGTCTCATCACAGATAAGTTACTATGGCTTTTGGATGATAGGGTTCCATAAATGGCTTGCTTATATCTTGCATTTTCTACTCGTCAGGTTTAAGCTGGACAAAGAGCACAAACCTGAAGTTGTCTATGAGGCTATGGTATGTGTACTCTGAAGTCATGTCATTGTTTGATATTTAAAAAATATTTCCGGCCAATGTTGTCATGTCTCAATGTTGGTAATTTTAGACATTTTTATAGTGTGTGTTTTTTGTTTATAGTTTGTCCAGTATGTATAGTGTGTTTATAGTTCGTGCATTGTGTATATTTGTGTATAGGGTGTATGTGTATGTGTATGCTTGTGTCTGTGTGTAAGTCTATTGCAAATGATTATGCTTGTTTTGAATTGTATTGAATTTTCTTTTCAATATGTAATATCTCAACCAGATCCAATGTCTTATTATCTTTCATAGACTGAAATGAAGATTTGGAAATCATAGAATATGGTTCTCCTGAATTGGTATATAATTAAATACCTGTGCATGATGTGTCAAGATGTAGTTATTAAGTCTTATCGGGGATAGGGTAAAGATGAGGAACATTTTTCAATAGAAAGCTTATTAAAAAGATTAGGTATATCCTTGAAATATCTGCTAGATTTGTTCATCGATACTTTTGATAAAATTTGTCCAAAGAACTTAATAGTGTTATAATTTTTTTGAAAAAAGTTGTCCCGACAATCAAATAGTGTGATGATTTTTTTTATAGATATGGTGAATCATTTGTTTTTGAATCACATTTAATCCATTGGGGACATCTTAACTAGCTAATTGTGTAAATAATTATTTGGATTTTAGTTTGAAAAGTTTTTACTATACAGAGGAAGCATATCGACTGCCCTTTTTTTAAAATCTTACAAGACTGGAATACTGAGTGGTTAATGCTGTTTAGTAATGTCTGAAATATGTATATTCACATGATCTCATATAATGATTTGAATTTCAAAATTATATTAGCACTTTTCTTATTGCTTGAATTGGAACTTTGTTTATCTATTCTAATTTTTCTTCATAATGTTGTCTACTGACAATATCTCCGATTCTATTTTGTTTATCCAATGTCGTTTCTACATTTATTTTGGCAATTATAGCTTTCTTTTGAGAAACTTATTGTTTTATTTTTTCCAACAGGCCGTTGGAGGGATGAAAGTTGTTTGCCATGAATTGGCACATGCAATTGTTGACCCTGAAGGCAGCACAATGGATGACATAGTGAAAGATACTGATAGACTAGTTTCATGCCGGGCTAATAAGACAATTATTATGCTATTTTTGGCGTACCACTTCGACATTGTTTCCAAGAGATCCTCACTATTGTTATCATTTCTTGCAGGTTGCGAAGACTTTTGACTTCAGCCTCACTCGTGCCTCTTCATTATCTTGTAAATTTGTATTGAACCCTAAACCATAAACCCTAAAATACTCAGATGCAAGTAAGTTGTTATTGCTTTTGTTGATTCATGTCATGATATTGATTATTTGGGTGTTAATTGAGGTCTGAAGTTGTTGTACTTTTGTTGCAGAACAAGAGGCTTTCTTATGCACTTAAAGAGAGTACTCTTGATAGTCTCATCACAGATAAGTTACTATGGCTTTTGGATGATAGGGTTCCATAGATGGTTTGCTTATATCTTGCATTTTCTACTCGTCAGGTTTAAGTAGGACAAAGAGAATAACCAGAAGTTGTTTATGAGGCTATGGTATGTGTACTCTGAAGTCATGTCATTGTCTGATATTTAAAAATGTTTCCAGCCTATGTTGTCATGTCTCAGTGGGTGTTTTCTGTTTATCGTGTGTGTATAGTGTGTAGTTCGTGCATTGTGTATATTTGTGTACAATGTGTGTGTCTGTGTGTAAGTCTATTGCAAATGATTATGCTTGTTTTGAATTGTATTGAATTTTCTTTTCAATATGTAATATCTCAACCAGTATCCAATGTCTTATTACCTTTCATAGACTGGAATGAAGATTTGGAAATCATAGAATATGGTTCTCCTGAATAGGTATATAATTAAATACCTGTGCAAGATGTGTCCAAATGTAGTTATTAAGTCTGATTGGGGATAGGGTAAAGATGAGGAACATTTTTCAATGGAAAGCTTTTTAAAAAGATTAGGTATATCCTTGAAAGATCTGCTAGATTTGTTCATCGATGCTTTTGATAAAATTTGTCCAAAGAACTTAATAGTGTGATAATTTTTTGAAAAAAGTTGTCCCGACAATCAAATAATGTGATGATTTTCTTATAGATATGGTGAATCAATAGTCTTTAAATCACATTTAATCCATTGGGGACATCTTAACTAGCTAATTGTGTAAATAATTATTTGTATTTTAGTTTGAAAAGTATTTACAAGACAGAGGAAGCATATCGACTGCCCTTTTTTTAAAATCTTACAACACTGGATTACTGAGTGGTTAATGCTGTTTAGTAATGTCTGAAATATGTATATTCACATGATCTCATATAATGATTTGAATTTCAAAATTATATTAGCACTTTTCTTATTGCTTGAATTGGAACTTTGTTTATCTATTCTAATTTTTCTTCATAATGTTGTCTACTAACAATATCTCTGATTCTATTTTGTTTATCCAATGTCGTTTCTACATTTATTTTGGCAATTATAGCTTTCTTTTGAGAAACTTATTGTTTTATTTTTTCCAACAGGCCGTTGGAGGGATGAAAGTTGTGTGCCATGAATTGGCACATGCAATTGTTGACCCTGAAGGCAGCACAATGGATGACATAGTGAAAGACACTGATAGACTAGTTTCATGCCGGGCTAATAAGACAATTATTATGCTATTTTTGACATACCACTTCGACATTGTTTCCAAGAGATCCTCACTATTGTTATCATTTCTCGCAGGTTGCGAAGACTTTTGACTTCAGCATCACTCGTGCCTCTTCGTGATCTTGTAAATTTGTATTGAACCCTAAACCATAAACCCTAAAATACTAAGATGCAAGTAAGTTGTTATTGCTTTTGTTGAGTCATGCCATGATATTGATTATTTGGGTGTTAATTGAGGTCTGAAGTTGTTATACTTTTGTTGCAGAACAAGAGGCTTGCTTATGCACTTAAAGAGAGTACTCTTGATAGTCTCATCACAAATAAGTTACTATGGCTTTTGGATGATAGGGTTCCATAGATGGCTTGCTTATATCTTGCATTTTCTACTCGTCAGGTTTAAGCTGGACAAAGAGCACAAACCTGAAGTTGTCTATGAGGCTATGGTATGTGTACTCTGAAGTCATGTTATTGTTTGATATTTAAAAAATATTTCCGGCCAATGTTGTCATGTCTCAATGTTGGTAATTTTAGACATTTTTATAGTGTGTGTTTTTTGTTTATAGTTTGTCCAGTATGTATAGTGTGTTTATAGTTCGTGCATTGTGTATATTTGTGTATAGGGTGTATGTGTATGTGTATGCTTGTGTCTGTGTGTAAGTCTATTGCAAATGATTATGCTTGTTTTGAATTGTATTGAATTTTCTTTTCAATATGTAATATCTCAACCAGATCCAATGTCTTATTATCTTTCATAGACTGGAATGAAGATTTGGAAATCATAGAATATGGTTCTCCTGAATTGGTATATAATTAAATACCTGTGCATGATGTGTCAAGATGTAGTTATTAAGTCTTATCGGGGATAGGGTAAAGATGAGGAACATTTTTCAATGGAAAGCTTATTAAAAAGATTAGGTATATCCTTGAAATATCTGCTAGATTTGTTCATCGATACTTTTGATAAAATTTGTCCAAAGAACTTAATAGTGTTATAATTTTTTTGAAAAAAGTTGTCCCGACAATCAAATAGTGTTATAATCCATTGGGGACATCTTAACTAGATAATTGTGTAAATAATTATTTGGATTTTAGTTTGAAAAGTTTGTACAATACACAAGAAGCATATCAACTGCCCTTTTTTTAAAATCTAACAAGACTGCATTACCGAGTCGTTAATGCTGTTTAGTAATGTCTGAAATATGTTTAAAGAATTGCTTCTGTTAAGACCTTTGCATAACCTTCATAATTTGTATATTCACATGATCTCATGTAATGATTTGATTTTCAAAATTATATTAGCACGTTTCTTATTACTTGAATTAGAACTTTGTTTATCTATTCTAATTTTTCTTCATAAAGTTGTCTAATTACATTATCTCCGATTTTGTTTTGTTTATCCAATGTCGTTTCTACATTTATTTTGGCAATTATAGCTTTCTTTTGAGAAACTTATTGTTTTATTTTTTCAAACAGGCCGTTGGAGGGATGAAAGTTGTGTGCCATGAATTGGTACCAGCAATTGTTGACCCCGAGGGCAGCACAATGGATGGCATAGTGAAAGATGCTGATAGACTAGTTTCATGCCGGGCTAATAAGACAATTATTATGATATTTTTGACATACCACATCGACATTTTTTCCAAGAGATACTCACAATTGTTCTCATTTCTCGCAGGTTGCGAAGATTTTTGACTTCAGCCTCACTCGTGCCTCTTCATGATCTTGTAAATTTGTCTTGAACCCTAAACCATAAACCCTAAAAATACTTGGATGCAAGTAGTAAGTTATTGCTTTTGTTGAGTCATGTCAAGATATTTATTATTTGGGTGTTAATTGAGGTCTGAAGTTTTTATTACTTTTGTTGCAGAATAAGAGGCTTGCTTATGCACTTAAAGAGAAGACCCTTGATAGTCTCATCACAGATAAGTTACTATGCTTAATGTGTGTGCTATGTGTGTAGTTTATTTAGCCCGTTTGTTTTGATGTGTGAATTTTGTGTTGTGTGGGTGTAATACTTGTATTTTGTGTATAGTGTGTAGATTAGTATGTACAGTGTGTGTATATGTATAATGTGTTTATGGTGTGAGTTCGGTGTTTATTTTTTGTACATGTATATTTTGCGTGTAATGTGTAATTTGTGCATAGTGTGTGTGTATATTGCATGTTTATACTTTGTGCTATGTGTGTAATTTATATTACTATGTATATTTTTTGTTTGGTTATGCTATGTATAACGTAGGTCGTGTGTATTTTGTGTATCATGTATGTAGTTTAGTATGCGTAGTGTGTGTATTTTGTGATGTGTACATGTAGGTGTTATGCTTGTATTTTGTGCATAATTTGTTTAAGGTGTATGCTATGTGTGTATTTTCTATATGTGTACATTGTGTTTATACGATGTGCCATGTGTGTATTTTGAGTATAGTTTATTTAGCCCGTTTGTTTTTGTATTTTGTGTTGTGTGGGTGTAATACTTGTATTTTGTGTATTTTGTGTGTAGATTAGTATGTAAAGTGTGCGTATATGTATAATGTGTTTATGGTGAGAGCTGTGTGTTTATTTTTTGTACATGTATATTTTGTGTATAATGTATAATTTGTGTATAGTTTGTTTATTGCGTGTATACTTTTTGTATAGTGAATGTGTTTTGTGTATATTGTATATAGTTCGTTTGTTTTGTGATTAGTACATGCAGCGTGTGTTTATAATTTTTATGTATTATGTGATGTGATTGTGGGTGCATTGCTTGTATTTTGTGTATGACGTGCTTATAGTGTGTGGTATATGTGTGTTTTATATGCTTGTTTATTTTGTTTACAGTGAGTGTAGAGCAGCATGTGCAATGTGTGCATATTGGGAGTATTGTAGGTATTTTTTGTACGCTTTGCATATTTTGTGTATTGAGTGTGTAATGTACATTTTGTATATTATGTGCAATATTGTGTGTATTGTGTTTATAGTTTGTGTAAAGTGTGCATTTATTTTGTGTATTATCTACAATATTTGAAGTGTGTATTTTTTGTTGTGTGTAAATGTGGTTATAATGCTTGTATTTTGTGTATGATGTGTTTATACTTTGTGCTATGTGTGTAATTACTAGTAGTATGTATATTCTTTGTATTGGTTATGCTTTGTATAATGCAGGTCGTGTGTATTTTGTGTATCATGTATGTAGTGTAGTATGCTTAGTGTGTGTATATTTTGATCATAATTTGTTTAAGGTGTGTGCTATGTGTGTATAGTTTATTTAGCCCGTTTGTTTTGATGTATGAATTTTGTGTTGTGTGGGTGTAATATTTGTATTTTGTGTATAGTGTGTAGATTAGTATGTACAGTGTGTGTATATGTATAATGTGTTTATGGTGTGAGTTCGGTGTTTATTTTTTGTACATGTATATTTTGTGTGTAATGTGTAATTTGGGCATAGTGTGTGTGTATATTGCGTGTTTATACTTTGTGCTATATGTGTAATTTATATTACTATGTATATTTTTTGTTTGGTTATGCTATGTATAACGTGGGTCGTGTGTATTTTGTGTATCATGTATGTAGTTTAGTATGCGTAGTGTGTGTATTTTGTGATGTGTACATGTAGGTGTTATGCTTGTATTTTGTGCATAATTTGTTTAAGGTGTATGCTATGTGTGTATTTTCTATATGTGTACATTGTGTTTATACGGTGTGCCATGTGTGTATTTTTGAGTATGTTTTTATTTAGCTGTTTGTTTTGATGTGTTGTATTTGTGTTGTGTGGCACGTGTAATACTTGTATTTTGTGTATTTTGTGTGTAGATTAGTATGTAAAGTGTGCGTTATAAGTATAATGTGTTTTATGGTGAGGAGCTGTGTGTTTATTTTTGTCATGTATATTTTTGTGTATAATGTATATTTGCTGTATAGTTTGTTTAATGCGTGTATAACTTTTTGTATAGTGAATGTGTTTTGTGTATATTGTATATAGTTCGTTTTGTTTTGTGATTAGTAATAAGTTCGTTGTTTTCCAATGCATGTGGAGGCTGGAGTCAATAAAGACAATAAGTATGTCAACATTGCTTGAGTATAACTGCCGGGGGTTACAAGTTTTGTGACAGACACCAGTGTTGGAAGCTAGAGGATTAACCTGGATGGATTGTATCTGGACGTGTTGCGCGTTCAGGTTCGTTCACGAATGTGGACATCCAATGTGTCAACCACGTTTGCTTTGCCGCGCCATGTTGACTATGTGGCTAGCTAGCTTGGATTGGTGAGGTGGTCTAAAATAATTATATATACTGAGCTCGGGTAAGCTCAAGCGGCAAGTCTAAAGACCAGACCCAAAGAATAGCCAAAGACCAATTACTAGTATCATGATAATAATAATTCAAAGCGCCAAGCCCAATGACCAGTCCCAAGCGCCGATCATTTATCGTCCAGCACAAGGCACAATGCTACGCCTCCGCCCCACCCATGACCACGGCATGCGCGGGCTGGGGCTGTTGGCCTCGACGAGGCGAGACAGGTGCGCGACCCCGGGGCGTACGTGTGTGGGCTATGCCGCCCTTCCTAACCCACTATAATTATTAATCCCTCCGTCCCACAAAGTTTGTCCCACTTTACCATTTTCGTTCGCCCCACAAAGTTTTGTCCCACTTGGAATCTTACCAAAAATAGACATTAAGACAACTCTCAATCTCCTCAATGTGGGACCCTTATTCCAGTACGCATCTCCATTTAATACAAAATCAAATGATTTCTTAAAACTCATGCCTGGTCAAACCGGAACAAACTCTGTGGGAGCGAGGGAGTACATGTTATAATTTAATCTACTCCCTCCGTCCCAGAAAAGCTCTCTCCGTCTCAGCTAAGATGACACATTTCTTAATGGGCTCGAGATTTTAGAGTTATTGGTTATTCTGGTTAATTTGAGTGAGAAGAGGGTGTGGAAGTATTACATGAGGAGAGGAAGAAAGTTGAATATTTAATTGGAAAGAGAAAAAAATAGTAGTTGTTGAGTGTATTAATTGGAGAGAGAAAGTACCAAATAGAAATGTATCATCTTGGTTGGGACAAACCAAAAGGAAAGTGTGTCATGTTAAGTGGGAAGGAGAGAGTATAAACTTTCTAATTTGGAATAGATAAACAACATACTTTCACTATACATCATTTTGTTTGCAACTTATACCATTATACTACACACTACTAATGAGGTGAAGCACCTCTACTAACACTATTCACACTACCTTTCATCTCTCTCTAGGGGTGGGTAGGTACGATTTACCTTACTGAAATCACCATATCGTATACCTTACCGTAAATTCGGTATGAAAAAAATCATACTTTTACCTTACCTCGGTATACCTATTTTCTGTATGACAAAATCCATACTAATACCATACCTTATTTTCAGTATACCGTACTTTTACGGTATACCTGACTTGCAACATCAATAAAAAATAAACAATTTGAGTTTTATTTATATTTTTTAATTTAAAAGTATATTAAATATATTTTATATTTCACAATTGATTTTCTAATTTAAAAAGATATTTTATATGCAGTTATATTTATAATTTACGGTATATACCTTAATTAAGAGTAGAGGTCTATTTTTCGAAACATATGACCAAAAACGAATTTGGTACAAAACTCGCTTTTAAAAAAACAGTTCCATAACAAATGAAATTCTTATCGCATTGGTCCTTTTTTTGACAATTCCGTCAAAAAACTAACGGTCATGCCTGTGCAATTAGCATTGACTGTTAGTTTTTTGACGAAACCGTAAAAAGGACTACTACTTCGTCGACGTTTTCATTGATAATGGACTTGTTTTTCAAAAAGTGAATGTTTTGGACCAAATTCGTATTTTAGTCATTTGTTTAAGACCAAAATTGACCTTTACTCAATTAACTATATATACCGGAATTTCGGTATGCATTGGTAAGCATGGTATATGAAAATTCATACCGTTACCATACCGAAATCTTTCGGTAAGGTATCATACCGTACTGAAAATCACGGTATAACCGAAAATTTTGTATTTTCGATATTTTGTCTATATGATAAGGCATATATTTCAGTATTTTTCCCCGCCCTATTCCTCTCTCTTATTTTATTTATAATTTTATAAATATTAATGTTATTACTCCATTTTTTTTTATATTTATAATTTATATCTATCATCTATAATCTATAAATATATAAAGCCACAGTTTTTTCAGGCTCAATTTTCCCGCCCAATTTGATAAATATGGCTGAAACGTATATTAACTTCTTAGCTACATATTGCAGAGTAAGCTTTTGCAATAATACCCATTACGTGAATATTCATGGGGTAATAAGCCGCTTAGTGAAAAAGTCAACTTTGTTAGAAAGAAGCTAGTGATTAAATGAACTATTTCTCCCACTTTATATCTCGAGCCTCGTGATCTATGTGGAAGTGAGAGGAAATTATTGAGTTGATATACTCCTTCCATCCCAGCTCAAGTTATTGCCGTTGTTTTATAAAAATGATAATAAATAGTTAAAGTGAAGAAGAAAATACAGTAAGAAAGAGAATAATATAGAAGAGAATCGTATCAGCATTCTTACCTACTTTATTTTCTTTATATTTTTACTATTTATTATATTATTTTTTCCGAAACTCACGGTGAAAAACAGTCAATCCCTTAGAAATGAGAGGGAGTGTGTCTTAAGAGATGCGGTCAGATCAGTATTGAGTTGGCAATTTCCATAATAGAGGCGGTCATATCAATTTTTAAATCTATCAAATAAAAAACTGATCTTAAGATCGAAATATGGTGAACAATTTTATACCAAGTAAATAAGACAAAAGCTATTCCAGAGAAGTTTTAACAGCCTATAAATATGGCACTGAGGAATTCCTAATAACAAAATTTCTCAACCTAATTCAGTTTCTCTCTCAATTTTACATGTTTAGTAAACATGTTCTTATTCACGACATTCATCGCCTTTCAATTTTCATCAGTTTAGTATCTGATTTGCTCTTTAACAAATACTCTCATAATGTCACGACCACCCTTACTAGGATAGTGAAGACGGGGAAAACGTGACGAGGGGATGGACTAAGGAGCGGGGAAGAAAAGAGGGACGCAAATGGAAAACCCAATTAACTTCAAAAAGAAATATTTTAGTTTATTGAAAAGTTAAGCAACGGATTTTAGCCTCAAAATACTTAATGTCATAAAACAGTATTAAATAGTGCGGAAGACTTCTAGAAATTAATTTCAAACACGGCAGCGAAAAAACAAGTATTTAAGAGAGTCAAGGGAGACGCCTATGTATGAAGACACGACGCATCAGGAATTTCTTAAGGCTCGACTCAACATCCGCCGCAACATCACTCCGCTCAACCTGCCATAAAGGAAAACATATGCATGCACTGAGTACTTGATATACTCAGTGGACACACGCCAAATATTGATAGAAGTTATGTCATCCATACCATAGTGAACTTGAGTTTAACATTTTAGAAAAGAAATATCATCGAGTATCACAAAAAAACAGTTTCATAGCCTGGCCATGCAAATCAATCTCCCACTTTCTCACAAACCAATCATTCACATCCATCTTACCATAGTGCGACGAAAGTGTGGCCATACTATTCGCCCACGAGACCGGCCGACTAGCAAGGACGGCTCACGATCCCCTCTGTGTACACAGCCTGATAGGGTTTGGCGGCCCTACTCAGACCCGAATTCGTTTATCATAGCCCTATAGCCTAATGGAGCAAACTCACAAACTAGGCATCAAGCACAATCTCAACATAGCCATATAGCCTAACGGAGCAAGCTCAAACGAACTCGACATCAGGCACACAATCTCAACATCAAAACAATCACGACATGACATAACACTTTTAAACCACCCTTATAGCTCCACAATCATACTTTTGAAACGTAAAAGAGTTTAGTAAAAAGAAAGGCCCACCTCGATTGCTTACAAACACGATTCACAACTTATTGAAATCCTTGCTCTTCGTACCCACGTACGCACAACAACCATTATCAACATCATAACCACATAATACAACACAATCAGTTTTCTATCAACACATTACTCATGCATGTCCTATCGTTCCTTTCATCGTTTCTTATATTTGCTCATCCCAACGTTCACCATCTTAAACGAAACGAACACTCAAGCATACATCAACGTGTAACACATAGCCACATCATATGATACGTTTCGTATTCACACATGTATCATTTATTCACTCATAACTTGACAACATGTATTATTTTAACATGACAGAAATCTGGCAGAACTGCGCAGTCGTTTTGTAGAAATCATTAAAAATCCATTCGACCTCCGTTGGGGCTGAAATCTTATCACAACATAGTAGACACATCAAAGATCATCCAGTTAAAATTTCACATCAAATCACATCTTTAGGTCGGTCAAACCAAAAACGAAACTCACTAGGCGAGAATACAAATTCTGACAGAACGACGAAGTTAACTTTAAAAATTCATTTAAAATTCATCTTCGTCAAAAGAGGCTGAAATTATACACAACACAGAAGACATCTCAAATTTTACTCAGTTAAAATGTCTTGCGAAAATAAGATCGTTTGGTTGGTCAAACACACGTCGGAATCTACTGTTTGAAGATCACAGTTTTTATGCTTCACAAATTCGAATTAGGGTTTATCTATCAGTCATCCAAACACATATATTCATGCTTCCAACACAAAATCATGCTTCAAAAAGATCTCACAACCATGTTCTCATATATTCACATATCATTCACCAACGAATCATCCACAACCTCACACATACACATACATAAACGCATATCCACTACTTTCTCATGCAAAACATCAATCCCAACCGATTAATTTTTAGATCTATGATTTATACACTCACTATATGCATGAGGGAGTCAAGAAACATGGGTTCAATGGAAATGATGAGAAAGAGAATTCAAATATACCTTTCTTGTTAAAAAAACAATCGGTAGGAAAGATAATTGATGCGATAATGGGGCTAGGGTTAGAGTTTGGCTTATTTATTCTCTAGGTTTAATCCCACACTTAAATAAAATAATTAAATTGGTGGGGGAATAAAATAAAATCCCACAATTAAAAATGAAAGTAGGCGTGTGGAATGGGAGAGATCAAGGAAAAAATACTTAAATCCTTAAATCCTTAAATCAAATAGGAATAGGATTCAAATTTGGTAAGATATGGTAATATTTAATTGGATTTTAATTCAAGGAAGAAGACAAACAAGATACCAATTAAATCCACAAAATAATTCCTTCTCCTAATTACTAGGAGAAGTCGAAAATCTCCAGGGATGACATAATTTAGTTTGGATTTAATTTGGATAAATATCCCAAAGCAATTAATTAAATCCAAGAAAAATTATTATTTCCAATAAATAGGAGGGCCGAAAATTTCAAATAAAATAGCTAGAATGATTATGCATGATCCCATTTAATTTAATTCACACATTGGTAGCTTAATCACATTAACTCACATAACCCACAACAACTAATTTTACATAATTAACTCAAACACATAGAGACTCAATTTCCACAAAAGATATTCTTATTCAACATCCTCATTAATTAAAAATAAAATAAGTCGCAAAAATTTCATGTTACACATAAACTGTACTATCTTAGAATGACATTTTACCTTTTTCAGAAAGGAAGGTGAAAAGAATCAGTTGAGAAGAGAAGAATCCATCAACGCCTAATAGAACACAAGCGGTACGTCATAAATTATGATGGCAAAGCAAGTTTAATTACTAAGCTTGCAAAAAATATAAGTGGGCCAAAAGAGATCAGAACAGAGGAAGAAGAGTGATATTTCTCCATAATATTTTGTTTATAATATTATGAATATTTATTTTAATTAACACATATTCTTAACTATAAACATCATTATATTCTTCTTATCCTCTTTTTATTTTAATCTACTTACCTTAAAATTTATCTTTATTATTTAAAAATCTTATGTCCTACTTACTTTATAATTTATTTTCATTTGAAAGTGTTAGTGACAATACTAGTTCTGTCAATAAACAATACTCAAATTTATCTTTATTATTTAAAAATCTTATGTCCTACTTACTTTATAATTTATTTTCATTTGAAAGTGTTAGTGATAATACTAGTTATGTCAATAAACAATACTCCTAATTAACAAAATTTAAAATATTTTATCAATAGTATGAAAACAATTGAAAAAGCCGCAACACTTCTCTAGAAGTGAAATTGAAATTGAAATCCCTTTACCGGTGAGTGACTGCTAATCCCCGCTCTCACTGTATGGAGCCCTCTCCTCTCTTCACTGACGACCCCGCTCGCCGGCCGAAACGCCTGGAAGCCGGTATAATCTCTAGGATCCATCTCGAGAACTTCATGTGTCACAGCAATCTCGACATTGAGTTCGGAGACTTGGTTAACTTCATCACCGGTCAAAATGGGAGTACGCACGCACGCTCTCTCTAATTCTATCTCCGTCACTGTGTGTATATCAACTTATTGCACTCAATCTTCGTTCCTATTTTCATTTTTATCCTGTTAACTCATTCAGGTGGAAAGAGCGCAATATTAACGGCACTTTGTGTCGCATTCGGCTGCCGAGCTCGTGGTACGCAGCGAGCGAATACACTAAAGGATTTTATCAAAACTGGCTGCAGGTTTGTTTTCCTTTTTTTCTCGAAAGTATTTGGGTAAGGAATTGCAATCAGCATTTTAAGATGTTTTACATTTTCAGATGTTTTTACATTGTTGTAAACTTACAGTGCCTTCTCTTTGGTTGAAGATTTATCGTCAGAAAGTTTTATCACACACACCACTAATATTATCATAAATTGGAGGGGAAAAGGGTTGCCTGGGGAAAATGATCCACTCTATAGAATATGTTAAAAAATGTGAAAATATATACCTTTCATCAAAGAGAATGCAACTTTAGTGGATATCGTTTGTAAACTACTCAAAAATAAAACTAATTTGAGTTGTAGAGAGAATTGAGACTCAAGTAGTGAAACCAATTGCTTTTAAATACTCAAATGTAAATATGTTGTATCAACAATGATGCACTGATTTTCTCTCATTGGCCCGAATGGTCTAGGAGGTAATTACTGGTTTTATTGAATCCTATGTATCCCTATCTACTTGCTCTTGCTTTAGGGGGAAGACTTATGTCTTATATGTATGTACTTCTTTGATTTGAAATTTTAAGTCTCTAAATCAAAATTTCTCGCCTCCTTCTCAAATATGATTTCTTCCTCTCTACCCTTATGAGTTAAAAATTGAACCCCTCTAAAGTCTAAAATATGAAAAATAACCAACTTGACGTAATTCATGAGATGCCACTGCATATGATTTTCTACATCTCATTTTTATAATGTTTATTGATGTGTGCCTATCATATACATTACATGCTGTAGCATCATGTCTCCAATTTGGATCTAGCAAGTTGTTATTAACGTAATTTATTTATGGATGGTGCTTGACTAAATTGTTTCTTGTTATACCATGTCTTATAAGTTATTTCAATCCATTTTTGTCCATATACAGCTCTGCGCTTGTCCAAGTTGAGATAAAGAATCAAGGTGAAGATGCTTTCAAGCATGAACTGTATGGAGACACCATCACCGTGGAGCGTAGAATCTCAGAATCTGCTGGTGGCAGCATCACATTAAAAAACAGTCAAGGTTTTATTTGCTTGGTCTAATATCTCATTTGTTTTCGGTACATGTCCAGAAAAAGTTGAATATTTCCAATATCCCTGCCTAAACTGCTATATTAAGAAATATATGTGCGAGTAGAAGTGATTATGAATTAGTGAGCTCATTTGTTCAGATGTGTTGATGCTTTGTCTTAGCAATAAATATGAATTTGTGAACTCATCAAACAATAAGTTAGTTAGTTTCTCACCATTTTACTGCAACTTACAAAAGAATTAGTGCTAAAATTACCATAATATTGTTTTACATGCATATTTTTATCATAATTGTGAGTGGAATGTGTTAGTGAAAAATGAGGTGACTGAAATGGGACAATTAATGGGGAATGAGGAAAATGGCAAAATGGAACAAGAAAGGGGGACCAGAGGGAGTAGTAAAAATTCACTTTTTATATAGGAAGAAAATTACACTGTAACATTAGCTTTGAAATTTACACTAATAAAATCTTTCTTGATACTTGATTGTGTTGATTTTTTTTCACACTGCTCAGGTGACACAGTGATTTTTCTATGATGTGTTCCTGCATTTGTCAATTCATTGTAAAAAAGATTTTTGCCCAAGTTGGATTACTGATGATCATTGACAATGACATCTGTTCCTTTGGAAAACTGGTGTAAGAAAAACCCTTAGTGAGAGGTTGTTTCCTTTGAACTTTTCATTTTGAGAATTTTCATGATATTCTTGAAGTTCGTTTGTGGCATATTTTTACTCATAAAAGTCAATTTGTAATTGAATAAATGGGATGTTCTATAATGCCTATACTTTAATTTTTCTGTTGAGTTTTCTCTTATCTGCAGGTTGGTTGATGGTTTATTTCTATAACCGAGAAATTAAATTTTGTCAAGAAAATGTTTTCTCTCTCTTCAATCATGGGGATTTATTTTTCTTCCTATATGCTTGTCTGGTTCCACCCTTCCTATGTGCTCTTTTTCCAGAAAATGATTTAATCGTGGGGATTTATTTATGACATCGTGGTTATCTTCTATTTTTATTACTATCTAATGCTTGTCTCTCTTTATTACTTAGTTAATAATGACAACTATAATGTTAAATATTTGTATGCTATCCTGATTGCTCACTATTCAGGTAGAAAAATTGGCTCCAAGAGAGATGATCTCCGTGAGATTGTAGAATACTTCAATGTCAGTACTACTAACCATTTCAATGCATTTTTTAAACTTATGAAAGATGAATTGATTCTGCTGCAAACTTTATCTCATTTTACTTCCAATGTTATCAAATAGCGGATATGGCGGCGCCGTGGCGTTCGGTGGTGGAAACGCCATAGCAACATGTCGCTGCCATAACACCGCCATATCCGACATTTGACAACATTGCGTGTGTACTGCTTTTAGGAATAGGGCATTATGCAAGAAACATTGTAGTTAGAGTGGTATATTATGCTTTATTAATTGTTTAAAGTGTTTTAGATGTTATATTTTTAATATTTTTTAATTTTTGAATTATATATAAATACATAAGTATTATTTTATTTATTTAATTTTTGACCGCCATATCCGCCATATCCCTGTGGCGGTTTTTAGGCAAACCGCCATAAGCCGCCATACGAAATTGATAACATTGTTTACTTCATTGATGACTAGAAAAGCTATCTTTTTGTTTAGTTATATGATATGGACATGTTATTGACTTGGTTCTCTGTCCCTTATCTAAGTTCTTGTGTCTGACCTTGTTGCTGATTCAGGATGCTCTCTCACTTGATGTTTATAGATCAAACTTTATTGGGTCACTGAGTTACTTAGCAAATGACATAGACATTTGACTGAAAGGGTGACCACAGGCCTATGATGGACAACTTCAATAGCTTTTACTTCACCTCAACTTAAAGAATATATGTTTGAGTGTACACATATGACATATCTTCCTATGCTGTCTGGTTCCACCCTTCCATTCCATGTTGCTAGTGAGATATCATTATATTGACACCTTATCTTCCGTCCTTAAAGTATGCCATTCTTTATGTCAGTGTTATCAAATAGCGGATATGGCGGCGCCATGGCGCTATGGCATGGCGTTCAGTGGTGGAAACGCCATAGCACCATGACGCTGCCATAGCACCGCCATATCCGACATTTGACAACATTGCGTGTGTAATGCATTTAGGAATAGGGCATTATGCAAGAAACATGGTGGTTAGAGTGGTATATTATGCTTTATTAATTGTTTAAAGTGTTTTAGAGGTTATATTTTTAATATTTTTAATTTTTGAATTATATATAAATATGTAAGTATTATTTTATTTATTTAATTTTTGACCGCCATATCCGCCATACTAATACGCCATATCCAATACGCCATATCCCTGTGGCGGTTTTTAGGAAAACCGCCATAAGCCGCCATATGAGATTGATAACATTGCTTTGTGTGTTAATGTCTTTTAGGCTCTGGAAATAGTTTACTAATGCAAATATTGTCAATATGTTTTAGTAGTTGGTTAAGCTTTATATGATGCAGCGTTTCATGGAATGTTTGATGCTTTAGTGTGCTCAACTATCTTTCCCATTTGAGAATTATCACATTATACTAGTGGAGAGAGAAAAAGATCAGATCAAGAATTAATTCTGTCATCTACAATGCTGTCCTCAACTAGACCAATGGTTGGACTATCATTTTGTGTTGATATCGTATTATCTTAGATACTGCGGTATCAATTCAGGTGAGGAAAATGCTACTAGCTAGAACTTATGTGCCTATTACAATTACGGGATTTGTTTTTACTCTTAGGGATGTCAATCCACTCTGAGACTAGTGCATTGGCCATAAAAGACCGAGAAAAATAAAGTTTTATAACCTTGAACTGAATGGTTAGAGGGATTGGAAATCTAACTCCATATATTTTTAGCCACATGTTACTCAGTTTGAGATTTCAAGTATTGTAAGAGTTAACTATATAATTTCAAGTACTGTACTCCCTCCGTCCCAGCTAAGAGTTGTATGCTTTGACTGTTCTAGTTAATATGAAAATTCCATGTGTAATTTTCCACTGAGCTTTTTTACCAGCATTGTCTGTTTGTTGGCAAGAATGTAGCTTTTGCTTAGCTTTTTATATGTCTTGTGCACTGTGAAAGCAGATATGTCAAATTTAAACAGATGTTGGTCAACAGGGTTGAGCTGTCATGTGCTGCGTTGCTTTTATTTGTCATGACAGTGGCAACAAAATCTATTAATGAACATGGCTTTCCTTTTCTTAGTACATAGATTTAGAACCTATGATCATATTAATGTGGAATATCAATTTAAATATTTCAGGTAGTGTCTTTACTTGGGACATACATGTTTGGGATTTCTTGTAGCCACTTTTGGTGTAAATGATCATAGTGCTTTGATGGGATTTCGCTACTGCATCTCATGATTCTCATTTTAATATTTCATTATTATATTGTTCAATATCGAAAAAGGTCATACTTCTCAAATATGAGTGTGTTCTGGGAACTAAAATGGACTTAATACTTTTATTGGATAGTTTCATTTTCTAATCTAATTATTATTCTCTAATCTAATCAGTGTTATTAATAGCGTATGGCGGCTTATGGTGGTCGGTCAAAAAACCGCCATAGGGATATTGCAGTTGGCATGGCGGTATTATGGCGTAAATGGCGGTCGATAAATTAACAAATAAATAAAATATAATACATAACATAAGATACAAAAAATTAGAATAGTTATAGGAAAATTAGAAAATTAAATGGTGGAAGACAATAATTATGGAGACGCTTTCATCGAGTAGAATAATTATAGGAAAAGAGAGAGAATTATACAGTGGAATTAATCCATGTATCGAGTAGAACAGTTATAAGAAAAGAGAGAGAATTAAATAGTGGAATTAATACAAACTGAGCATCCACAATAGTGGATTAGTGCCCGCCCTAGCCACATTCTAGCGGCTAGGGCGGGCGTCTAGTCCACTATTGCAATCGGCTAACGGTAAGGACGAGCGCGGAGCGGACGAGAGGTTGGGCATGGACTAACCTGCTAGCCGATCGCTGGCCGCCTATTTTGCGGCGAGCAATAGGCTACTCGATTTATTTATTTATTTTTATTTTATTATTTATACTCTATATTTACAACTCATTCCACTTCATTTTTTTAATATTTGATAAACACCAATAATTAAAATGAATTAAATCGTATTTGTCAATTTATTTGTCGGGCTAGGGCATTGGCTAGGCTATTGTTAGCCTATTGCTAGGTTGTTACTTGGCTAGGACAGTGGCTAGGCTGAAGGAAGGGCATGATGATGTGGCAGGAAGAGTTTTTGGCTAGACTATGCTAGTCTGATGCTATTGTGGATGGTTCAAGTAGTAGTACATAAAAATTTTCAGCTATCGTGAATGAAAATCTAGAATCTGGAGCCTTGTGCGTGTGGAGACTGGAGAGACGATAACTTGGATTGACAGCAGCGGTTATGATATTGAAGCCAGAAACTCCCATAAACCCTATAAATAGACTGTTTATAATGGCCAATGGGCTAGGTTACATGTCACGTGGGCCGGGTAGTGGGGTAAGTGGGGTCGTTTTACAAGGAAAAAAGGCATCTTGACCGCCATGAAAGCCATATCCTGCCACGGCGCTTCGCAAATGGCGGCCGCCATTCAAAAAAGGGAGTAAACTGCCATATCACATGGTGGCGGTGGCGTTGAGCCTAAAATCCGCCACGGGCATCCGCCACGGCGCCGCCATCTCCGCTTTTTAATAACACTGAATCTAATTATTATATCCCCTCCCCACTCTTTGCCTTCAGTTTTTATGGATAATACTACAATCTTTCTGTTAATGTGGTTGACCTGTTTCGCTATATAGATTGATGTAGAGAATCCATGCACAACCATGACACAAGACAAGAGTAGAGAATTTCTGCATTCAGGCAATGACAAAGACAAGTTCAAGGTAACAGTGAACTTGTAATTAACTACTTTGCTACTTCCACATAGCCAACTGAATCTCATTAATTTGGATAAATGTAATCACTAGTTTTAGTTATAACAAAACAAGTAACACCATCTTTACAGTTCTACTTCAAGGCAACACTTCTTCAACAAGTGGATGACCTACTAAGCGGTATTGACAAGCAGCTACAAGATGCAAATGGCCTAATTAGTCATTTGGAAGATTCCTTAAGGCCGGCAAAGAAGGAACTTGATGAATTACAAGAAAAGATAAAAAACATGGAAATTATGGAGGAGATGTCACAACAGGTGCAGCTATTAAGAAAGAAACTAGCTTGGTCGTGGGTATATGATGCTGATAGAAAACTTGATGTGCAACATACGTTGATTGAAAAGCTAAAAGGAAGGATACCTAGCTGTCAAGCAATGATTGACCAGAATCATGTATGTGGTTTTTCTATCTCCTGGAAAAATCTTTTGTGTTCTTTGTCTGTTTGTCTGTGTCTCCAAAGTGACCTGGAAGCATATTGCGGAAGATCTTCTGTGTTGATGTTTGATTTACCTCTACTGAGTAGTGATAATAAGCTGCTGGTGATGTCATTGATTGCTTTGGTTGTAAACGATTTAGTGGAAACTCCTTACTCTTCAGATTACTTAGTAAATTCTTATTGGGTTGTTTCCAAAGATAAGACTAGCTAAATGGTGACTATTAGTGCATCCATCCTGCTGGGTTCGTTTTTGGCCAAATTTATTTTGCCAAATAACCTGAGATGTCCGCTGAGATTTGATTCAAAGAGTTGGCTAACTGATAATACCCACATTGCTTATTGCAGCACAAGATGGAAAAATTGAATGATCGATTGGCAGCAAAGAAAGATGAAATATCAAATATGATGGAAAGAACATCTGAAGTTAGAAGATTGAAGGAGGATCTACAGCAAAATCTTTCTATGGTATGGTATTTATTTGATATTCTGTATTACACTAGATTCTTTTAATTATCAAAGGCTGATGAAAAATGTATTCTTGCTCAGATCTCCCATTTTCCTTACGTTCTAGTTTTGTCATTCATTCTCTTTAATGTTCTTTTGCCTGTGCCAAATAACTGTTCTTTAGAGTCTGCCTCGACTAAATCTTGAAGTGTATATCTTCTCCTTTACAAGTTTCTTTGAGAAAAATTGTTTGCCTCATCTAGTTTGGTAATTGCTTGAGCTTCTTTTCTTCTATACACAGCAGCATAATCGGTGTACTCACTCTTGTAGAGTTCTATAGCAGTATTGTTTTTGTGACTAAGATCCTGAAATGTAAAGATTTTATTTTAGGCTGTGAAGGAGCAGCTTGAGCTAACAGGGGAACAAGAGCGCATAAATAGGCAAATTGATAATATGGTTAAACAGGTCAGATCACTCGAGAGGCAGATCCAGGAAATGCATGAGCAGTATCAGCAAAATACACAGGTAACACACTTGCTGAGATATGATATACATACCAATTGGCCTTTTAAAACTGACATAGGTGAAACAAACTAATCCAAGGTCATTGGTGTTACTTTGAGTCTTGAGATGTGCATTGATGTTATTTACCGTGGGAATCTAATACAGATTACTCCATAAGTGCAGTTTCTCCCAATGCCAATATAATTTAAGAGTTCAAAAGTGCTCCTACATTACCCCAAATGATTAATTATATGTTCCAATACAATTTTCTTTTACAATTTTTTTAGAAATTAAGTATTTTCTAATTTAACCCTCTGATATAATAAGTTATATGAATTATATTTTCTAATATATTTTTTTGAGAAAATATTTATTTCCTTGTAATTTTAAGCTTGACATAAGAAGAGTTTCTTTTCAAGAAAATAAATTATTTTTCTCTCTAAATGTTTTTCTGAAAATATAATTATTATTTTATTTAATTAGTTATATGAATTATATTTTAGACTACTGTTTCTCGAAATATGGACAAATGGCAGTTTAAGTCCAAAATCGGTAGAGTACATTTTACCAAAAAAACTTTTTGGTCATATACATTTTATGTAATAGCCTCTGGTCCTAAACAATATGTTTTGATCCATATTTAATGGTTTTGTAAAAAATTAAACGCTCAACCATGTTTTGGCCTGATTATGGGTTAAATATTATTTTAATTAATCAAATGGAAGTACAAGTTGGTCTCGCACATTTGTTCAAAAAACCTATTGGTCATATACACTGTTATGTTTTGGTCTATATTTACCCCAGTAATTAATCAGGTCAACGTGGTTGATAGTTAGTTTTTGACAAACCTTTACATATGGACCAAAACAAATCTAAGATGAGAAGCTAACACACTCAATGGGTCGAACCAAAAGTTTTTTTGCACATTTGTAAGAGACCAATTTTGGACTTTAGTCCGGATGTTTTGATATAATTAGCTATATGAATTGTATTTCATGATCTAATTTTTCAAAAATAAGTTATATTTTCTTTTACTCCCTCCGTCCCCAAATATGCGCTTTGGGTTCGGCACATGTTTTAATGCAAAATTGGTAAAGTAAGAGAGTTAGAGAGAAAAAGTAATTAATATTGTTTGTGGAGAACGGGTCCCACCTCATTAGAGAGAAAATAGTTTCTAAAATTAGAAAGTGCATATTCTTGTGGGACGGACAAAAAAGGAAATGGTGCATATTCTTGTGGGACAGAGGGAGTATAATTTTTGGACCAATTCATAATGTGTAGGACCAAAAAGTGAGCTTGAGCAAATATTTGGGACCAAAAATGGATTTCAGACATTAAATTTATTAGGTTAAACTGATTAGTTAATAGTATATGGTTAAGTGGCCAAACTGGTCAAATGCATTTGACCGTCAATTTTATACGGCTCCAATTTTTGACCGATTCATATTGTTACAGACCAAATGCTACCAAACATAATGTTAAGGAACAAAAAGTTCATTTGGGCTAATGTAAAGAACCAATTTTGGACTTTAGTCTTTCTAAAGCAAGTGCCTCACTACTTTCCAATAGCTTATGGCTAAAGCTACTTTTAAATTTTATATTCATTTATGGCTAAAACAAAGAAAAAAATACATACATACTTAAGAGATAATGCCTGACGCCAAAGTTCTTAGGTTCGAGTCCTCTATGGTACAATCTTTAAATTTATATTCGTTTACCCATAAAAAAGTATGGATACTAAATCATTGAACTCAGACTTGTTTTTAGAGTGAGTTGGTGTTTTGAATGTGGCATATTAATATGGGATCATAAGGAATCTGTTCATAAAATGTACTCCCTCCGTCCCAATGTAGTTGAGTCGTATTCCTTTTTGGGTTGTCCCAAGTTAGCTGCGTCGTTTCCTTTTATGTCAAAAACTTTATCTTTTCTCATACTTTATTCTCTCTTCATTTCTCTTACTTTATTCCCTCTCTTACTTTACTCTCTCCACTTTAACCTTTAACACATCAATTTCTTAAATCTCATGCCCAAAAGAAATGCCCCAACTACCTTGGGATGGAGGGAGTATATCTTACACCAAAATACAACTGAACCAGATATAACTTGCAAATATGATATGGTTCAATAGGCTGAAGAAAATGAGATGGAGGAAAGGCTTAGGGAACTTCAAGCTGAAGTTGATAAAGCTAATGTCAACACTCAGAGGTAGCATTCCATTCTAAAATTCTTTCATCTGCTATGTGCTAGCTTTCATACTTTCAGAATTCAAAGGTCTTTTCATCAAAATGAAATCGTCATTCAGATCGAAGGAAGAAGAGGAAAACATGCAGCAGAGAATAGCTATGTTAGAAAATGAAATACACCAGATTTTCATTCAGGTAATGGTATCTGTATGATGCGTCAGCTTGTGCATCTTTAAAATCATGCACCAGGACAGTGCAAGCTAAAGACATGCAATGGAATTGCATACCACGAACTGGTTGTATGTTCTATATGTGTGGAAATGTCAAAAGAATTGAAGTCATTAGTCTTTACATTGTCCTTTTTTGTTCTGAAATTTAACAAATTGAACTTTCGCAACATGTCATGTTTCTAAATGTTTCCAGTTCCTGTTTCTTTTCAAGAAAATCTTCATTTATGGCATAGACGAAGCTACACTAGCCCCCCCCCCCCCCCCCCCCCGAATTTGATGTTGCCCCCAACAGTTTCACTTTTATCTATACTATGTATATATATCGAATCTTGCTAACAACATCCCTTTATATTATTTTACATGCCTATTCATCTTCTGTTTTTTTTTAATTATTGTAAAAATTACTACTCCCTCCGTCCCACTATAACCGACACAATTTTCTTTTTGGGATGTCCCATTCTAAATTGCACATTTTTTAAAATAGAAACTTCATTCACTCTTTCTCTTACTTTATTCTCTTTCAACTTAACTTACAAAAACAACATTGCATAAAATCCTGTGCTGAATAAGAAATGCTCCACATAGAGTGTGACGGAAGGAGTATATGATTATGTTATTTTAATCTATGTTATCTCTTAATGGGCACATCACTTTAATTTGCACACACCCATTTTATCTTTACAAAATATATACTACCTCTGTGCCCTAAAAATAGAAATAATTTGTATTTATTCATTCATTTTCTATGTTTAATTGTACTTCATTAGTTTCCATGAAATATATTCAATATTTCAAAATATATATGGCCAAAAAATTCTATTATTTTATAACAATGTTTTTCGATTAATGATGCCTAGGAACGTAGCAATAAATTTAACAATGGCACATGGTTGCATCCGACGATGCCGATACCGATACCGACTCCAATTTTTTTCATAATTGTTAAAAATGATTCGGGAGTAAAATTGTTTGAGATGTTCATATATTGCCACGTGGTGAGTTGAATCGATCACAATTGCAGAAAGAGGGAAAATAAGATCAAGGAGAGAAGTGGTTTCTGCATATGTGATTGGTTGGACACACCTTGTGGCGATATTTCTGGACCACTGACTTTATACATAGTTCGGCCCACTAACTACTTAGTCACTGTTCATGGAATAATTTAGTCAGCATGTCCTTCTCCAGATTGAAGATGTCGATAAAAGCAATCGTGATATTTCCTCACGGATACGGGAAATCCAAATGCATCAAAGGAATAAGGTCTCGATTCTCATCTTGTTGATATTCGTATATTCTGTTACGTTTACTTTGTTTTTTTTTTTATCTCAGTTTCTTTTTCATTGAAGGTTACTGCATTTGGAGGAGGTCGGGTAACCAATCTTTTACAGGCGATCGAGCGGAATCAGCATAAATTTAGTATTCCACCCATTGGTCCCTTAGGTGCCCATGTGGTATATTATACAAGTTCATTGGCATACTTCATCCCGCATGATATTGATGCTACCTATTTATGCTTGTTAACGGATCTTCATGGTTTACTGTTGGTTTTTGTAATATATAATTAATTTTCTGCTTTTGTTTCTCCATATATAATTGATGAAAATGTAACCAATTAGTGCTTTTGGAGGATGAAAAGGTTTGTTGTTGGATTCTGGTGAAAAGGAAAAGTAGATAACTTCAGCCAAAGTTTGGGAGCCATTTAAACAAGCCATAAATCTAGTGTACCAGAGTTTTTCTTGATCAATTAACTTAAATGTGTATCTACATGGAACATACATAAGGAGGAAATCGCGTATATAGGCCACTTGGCCTTTAAAATAACGCAAATGTACCCATTTTGTTATCAATTCCATTTATGGGAAAAACGCCGATGAAGTTGGCGTGTTTATAAGTAAAAACGCCATTGAGATTGGCGTGTCTATACTGTAAAACGCCAACATAGTTGGCGTTTACAATGGCACCGTATTCTGCTCGTATTTTTAACCAAAATACTTAAATTTGAACACGCCAATCGTGATGGCGTCTTGACTAAATAAAACGCCAAGTTCATTGGCGTGTTTAACGTTAAAAACGCCAACCTGATCGGCGTCTTTACTAAAAGACGCCAACACCATTGGCGTCTTTGTTCAGAAGCATATAATAGCAGCAGACAGTCGCGAAAAATTAACCTCACATACCCACTTCGCGATTTTCTCTAGCAGCGGCCAAATCCTTCGCAAATTCGTCCGTGTCTTTGTGATTTCGCCCTCCATTCATCAATCGGTGCTAGTTTTCCCCAAATTCGTCCAATTTATTCGGTTAGTATGCTTATCTTTTACATTATTAGAGTAATTGTTGGATACTTAGCTAGGGTTTGTAATGTGTTGCGATTTGAGTTGAAATATTGTGCATATGGATTATTTGTATGACGGTAGTGTTGATTATTATGTTGGATTGTTTGGGTTAAGTGAATTTGTGTATAAATTTGATTATAAACCAAAATCGTAGGGTTTGATAGCTTAAAAATTGGGCAAATTGATTTGGTTTATGTGGGTTTTGGTTAATGTCTTTTTTTAGTTTGAAATGTTAATTTTGTGTACATTGTTAGGTTGAAATTGAAATTGTTAGGTTGGTTAAACTAAAATTGGGTAAGTTGAATTGGTGGAAAATTGATGTATATTGTTTATTTGAACTGTTAATTTTGTGTAGGTGAATTGTGTTATGATGTTGAAGTTGTGTATTGTGAATTGTTTGATATAGGTGTTCCATTTTGTGATATTGTATTAAATTGTTTGTAATTATTGAATTTGTTTAGGTTTGTTTGTTGTTTAATTTGGAATATGAATGTTGTGTAGGTGATTTATGGCATCTTCTTCAACTTCTCGTCGTCGGCTCTTATGTGGTCCTGAGGACCCCTCCGTATTATATCTGCAGAGACAACACGTCTCTAATAACATATGGGCAGGAGTGCCATCGGAAGACGTACGATGTAGAAGATACGAAGGAATCATATGGGATGTTCCCATAAATCCTCGTGTTTTGGCGGTTATAGATGAGATGGGGTTCGGCGGGATGTTGAGGTGTGGTCAACCGAAAGACATTGACCACCATCTTATCACCGCTTTGATTGAACGTTGGAGGCCAGAGACTCACACGTTTCACTTTCCAGTCGGTGAAGCGACTGTGAGCTTAGAGGACGTGGAGGTCTTATGGGGCCTCAAAACTGACGGTGAGCCTCTGACGGGTTACATCCCCAGTAAGGATGTCAACTATTGGAAGGATGTTTGTTTGGATTTTCTTGGCTTTATTCCAGATGCAGTTGATCTAAAAGAATTGAACTGGAAGCAGACAAGCTTATCAAATCAACTGCGGATTGAGTTGAGTGATGACCACGAGCAATACATGTACAATCAACGTGCTCGTGTGTATTGTCTGCTGTTACTGGGTGGTCTACTGATCCCGAACGCTACCGGTAATAAAATTCCCTTCTTCTACTGAAAAAAATTCCTGTGGGCACAGGTGTCGATGGGGCCGTACCACCGCCTCCGCATCGAGCTGTACGACACGGAGCGGTACAAGGTCGAGGCGGCCAAGCGCATCCAGCAGGTCCTCCCAAACGTGAACCTCGAAACCCTAGTAGACCGCCTCATGAAACGCGACCACCACGTCCGCGCCTGCTACCACCGCCCGGTCAACTTCGGGCGCGAGGCCCTGGCCTGGATAATGGCCCTGGACGCGTGCTTCACCTTCGAGTTCACCCACGCCTGCGGCCTCAAGCACGGGAAGATCCTGAAGAAGGTCCCCTCCGGCCTCTCCCACATCATCGATGCCTCCGGGAAGAAGATGGCCCACAACTCCATCCTCAGAGACATGCTCATGCTGGAAAATCAAATCCCACTGTTCGTCATGAGGACGCTTCTCGAGCTCCATTTCTGTTCAAAAGAGACGGCGGATCAGAACCTGCTCACGATTCTGACGTCGATGAGCATAGATCTGTCGCCTTTCAAGGCGGCCGAGAAGGCAGAGATGGCCGCGGTGAGGGAGTACGCGCACGTGCTCGACTTTCTGTACCACTTCATCGTGCCAGAAGCCGACATGTGTTATTCGAAGAAGGAGAAGGAGAAGAAGAGGAAGAAGAAGGAAGAGGTGACCGAGGCGGAGGCGGAGCCCACAAAACTGTGTAAGCTGGTTTATACAGTATGGGAACTATTATCCAAACTAATATTAGGGTTTATCCGTGTGATCAAATGCATCATCTTCTGGAAACCCTTGAAATTACTGGTGAAGATTCCCTGGGCGATTCTGATGAAAATCCCCATATTCAGAATTCTGAAAGCCCAATTCGAACACGTGAGCGAAAGCCTACACACGGAGAAGGAGGAAGACGAAGAAAGCAACCACGAGAAGCCTCCGCTGATGGAGGAAATCGCGATCCCCTCCGTTACACAGCTAGTGAAGGTCGGGGTGAAGTTCGCAGCGACGAGCGGAGGAATCTCGAGCATCAGATTCGACAAAAAAACCCTAACCCTACACATGCCGGTGATAAAGCTGGACGCGAACTCGGGGGTGGTGCTGAGGAATCTGGTGGCGTACGAGGCTTGTACGGCACCAGGGCCGCTGGTCCTGGCGCGGTACATGGAGATGATGAACGGGATAATCGACACGGACGGGGACGCCAAGTATCTATGCGGGAAGGGGATAATAGTGAATTATATGAAGAGCGAGAAGGAGGTGGCGGAGATGTGGAATGGGATGTGCAACTCGGTGAGATTGACGAAAGTGCCCTTGCTGGATAAAGCCATAGTGGATGTGAATAAGTTTTACAACGGCAAGTGGAGGGTTAGGATGGGGAGGTTCATGAGGGATTATGTGTTCGGGTCGTGGAAGATTCTGACGTTTGTGGCTGCGATAGCGATACTGTTGTTGGTGTGTATTCAGGATTTCTGTGAGATTTATTCATGTAGTAGGATTTTCCCCAGGATTGAAGCTCTAGAGCCCCTCAAGCCCAACCTTGATTAATAGTTTATGTTTATGCATACATGAGATGAAATTTAATTGTACAAATATGCAGCCCGCAGGTTTATGTACGAATATATGTTTATGTCTACTTGAGATTAATTTTAAGTGTACAAATATGCAGCCAGCAAAATTTGTACTGATTTTATGTTACTAGGACACAATAAATGTTCATATTTTGGATCGGTAGCGGGACTTTTATAAATGGAGAAAATGTTAGTAAAATGTGCATCTTACATTTATGGGTTAATAGTTAATTAAATCATGAAGTCTGGTCAAATTCTGATTTATCCCACAAAGTTTAAAGTTGGAATAATAAATCATGAAGTTTCAATTTTTCTCTATTGTGCCATTCATGTACATGTTATCTTTTGATGATATTCAAAAATTAACTTTTTCATTAAAATAAGAAAAGAAAAGATAAAGAAAGATAATTAAAAGAAAAAAATATACTTATTTTCGTAAAACACGTCATTTCGAATATCATTTAAAGATGAAATTTTGCATATAGATGGGATAATTGAGAAAAATTGAAACTTTATGATTTAATATTTCAATTTTAAACTTCGTGAGACGGAGCAGAATTCGACCAAACTGCGTGATTTAATTGGCTATTAACCCTACTTTTATTTATATTAATTTTATAATTAAATATAAGTGAAATATAAAAAATAGTTCAAATGCATTAGTGACTACTAGTAGTAGTAGAGTTATAGAAAATAATTAGACTAGCAGTCTGACAAGGTTTTTTTTTAGTTTTTTGTTTGTATAAACGCCATTGAGATTGGCGTGTTTATAAGTAAAAACGCCATTGAGATTGGCGTGTCTATACTGTAAAACGCCAACATAGTTGGCGTTTTACAATGGCACCGTATTCTGCTCGTATTTTTAACCAAAATACTTAAATTTGAACACGCCAATCGTGATGGCGTCTTTACTAAATAAAACGCCAAGGTCATTGGCGTGTTTAACGTAAAAAACGCCAACCTGATCGGCGTTTTTCGGTTGAACCATATATCTCAGATCTCCCCCAAAATCGCAGACCCTAATCACATTTCCTCCCTCCCCAAAACGCGAAAAACCTTCCCAAAGCTGAAAAATGCGAAAACGCTTGCCTTGGTCGGGTTAACCCGGTGGTGGATTGAAGCGTGTAGATTTCTATTTTCGCTCATTTCTTCCAAATATTAGTACTCGCAATCGGTTAGTATATCTAATTTTTAACTCATTCTTCCAAACATTAGTCTACCAATATTTGATGGATTATTATGATAGTATATATTGTAGTGTAATTTAAATAATTATTTGATGGATTGTTATAGTATTATAAATTGTATTGTAATTAATAGAAATATTTTGACCAATTGTTATGGTATTATATGTTGTAGTATATCTAATTTTTTACCCATATTTGATAGGTTGTTATGATAGTATATATTGTAGTGTACTGTAAAGAAATATTTTTGACCAATATTTGTGTTTGACATTAATGCAGATAGTATGACGTGGTGTGTCCATTTATATTGGGGTGGAAATATAATTCCCGGAACAGTTATTTCATATGATCCTCCTTTTGCAAAAGGATTGATTATGTTGGATGAAAGTATTTCCTACGAAAAGCTTGTGGAAACAATTTGTGAAAGAATGGGGATAAACATATTTGAAAACAAACTTCAAATAGTATGGAAACGTCATATATTCTATGGATCTTCAATCACGTATATAGGTATTTTACTAGAAGAAGTATACATGCCACTAATGTTTAGTGAGAGTATGACTACAGGAGGTCAAATTGAATTGTATGTTGAGTATTCGTCAATTACTCAACAACATAGTCATCATCTCATGAGTAATGATGTTGGTACGTCTACGAGAGGCCGAGAACCATATTTCGCTGCAACACAAGATTTTGATGTTGGTACGTCTACGAGAGGCCAAGAACCATGCTTCGATACAACACAAGATTTTGATATTGGAGGCGTGCATTTAGGGGACAGTGACAACCCAGCTGTGGTTGAGGACATAATTGGTCTTGATAAAGCCGACTTTCTTGATCCACAATCACCTTATGATTCTGAAGATGTCGATCCGGATAGTACAGATTCAGATGGTGCTTCGTCGGATGAGGACCAATTTGTTGCTCCAAGTACATCCATTCCGGTTGGAGAAACAGTGGTTGGCGAAACATCAATTGGAGGAAGAGCAGTACGAGAAAGAGTAGTTCCACAGTTCCCACAGCCTGGTATGAACTATTTTCGCACCTTACCAGGTCCATATGATAGTTTTGATCCAAAAAACTTTGAGTCTGATGATCTCAATGTGCATTATTGGAGTGAAAAAGATCCGAGCAATGTCGGTTTGCATACTAAATTTAAAACCAAATTGGAATTGAAGTCAGCTGTGACTTTTTGGCATTTGGAAAAAATCTGACAATATACAGTTGTTGAAAGTAAAGGAAAGACATGGCATGCAGTTTGTAAGTGGCCACAAGGAAATCCGAAAGATAAGTCCTTACCGCCATGTTTGTGGGAGTGCCGAGCAACATTGAGGAAGCATGATGAACACTGGCAAATTAGAGTGTTTAGCACTGCTCATACTTGCATGGGGGATCGTAATTATAATGGGCACGCTAATCTTTCGTCGGGTATGATAGCGTTGAGTGTTCGACATCAGATAGAAAACGATCCTTGCTACAAGGTAAAAGCAATTGTCGCGGATATTGAAAATAGATTTCATGTGCAAGTTAGTTACAAGAAAGCATGGTATGCTCGGAGGACAGCTATTGAGCTTGTGTATGGTTCGTGGGCGTGGAATTTCAAAGTTTTACCAGGTTATTTGAATGAGTTGCAAAGATAAAATCCTGGCACAATTGTCGAATGGTTACATGATGAAAGATTAAGCAACGGTATGAACAAGGTTTTCAAGTACGTATTTTGGGCTTTTGGTCCAGCTGTGGAGGCTTTTCAACTATGCAAACCAGTTTTAACCGTTGATGGAACTCATCTACGTGGACGATATCGAGGTAAAATTCTTATTGCCGTTGGATTTGATGCTAATAAGAAATGTTTGCCTATTGCATATGCCATTGTTGATGAGGAAACCATACAAAGTTGGAATTGGTTTATGGAACGTATTAGAATTCACGTAGCCAAGCATGAAATATGTGTAATATCTGATAGGCATGTGGGAATCATAGATGCAATGAATTCTCCCATATGGAAAGAAGAACCCAATGTGGGGCATCACAGATTTTGCTTGGTACATGTTAGAAAAAATGTTTTGCAGAATCACAAAGGCATCATGGTAAAAAAACTTGTTTGGAAAATTGGTATTGCTACAAAGAAACGCAAGTTTAAGATCAGACGTCGTTTACTTCGAACCATCAACAACGAGGCTGTGCAGTACCTTGATGCCGTGGAGTTAGAAAAATGGAGTTTGGCGTATGACAAACACAAAAGATGGGGTGAGATGACCACTAATATGGTTGAATCTTACAACAATGTGTTGAGAGGCGCAAGACAACTCCCAATTAAAGCTTGCATTGATCTGATATTTTGGAGGACAATAGAATGGTTTAATGAGCGGTCAATTGCATCAACACAGTGTGCCACACCACTTACCCCGTGGGCCCATGCAAAGGTGTTCAAAAATGATGTAAAAGGTCAATTACATAATGTGAGAGTCCCAAACACAATTGCAGGGCTTTACGTGGTTCGAACAAAGCGTCGAATTGGTGGAAAGGGCGGTAATAAGTGGAAGGTAAAGTACTTGGAGTCGAACTGCAAATGTCAAAAGTGGCAGATGTGGAGGCTTCCATGTTCACATGCAGCGGCAGTTGCGCGGTTTAGAAACGAGCCCATGCTGTCGCTTGTTGATAACGTATACCGCACAAGTGTTTGGGTACACCAGTATTCTACGGTGTTCAATCCAATCAGACACCAAGATTATTGGGCTGTGCCTGAATGGACTTTGCAATGTTCACGAGCCCAGTTAATGCCTAAAAGTCGAGGTCGATATCGTACTACTAGGATTCCTAATCAGATGGATGTCCGTGAAGCTGACCAGCCAAGCGCCCGACGCCGATGTAAACATTGCCGTCAACCAGGGCACGACAGACGCAACTGCCCGAATGCTTCTTCAAGGATGGATACTCAGTTGGTAGATGATGCCGATGACGATTTTATGCCTCCACCTCCATCAAGATCTGCAGTTCGAGGTCGTCATTCTATCAGCCACACTGATGATGCCGATCATGATGTTATGCCTCCACCTCCACCAAGATCTGTAGTTCGAGGTCGGCATTCTGTCAGCCACACTGGTGGTACAGGCGAAGACATCGGTCTCAGTGATATCCCACATTCTCCACCTAGGTCTTCTGTGCGAGACGATTATTTCGGGGTGGATTTAGAGAATGTCGTTGTGCAAGATACTCCTCCGTCTAGACTCTCCACCGCCAGAATCGGGAAGGGTATCCGTAGCTTCTTTACCCGGAGAAGGCGAGACAACTGAATGGGTAACAACTATTTAGCTGAATTGAACATTGTTCTGTTTGTTCTGTTTTACTTATATTTTGGCGGCGTCGTAGTTATTTATTGAATAGAACATTGTTCTGTTTTACTAATATTTTGGCAAGTCATAGTATATGCAAAACGTAAAATTTAATTTTTTAAAAACGCCACTCAAGATGGCGTTTTTAATAAAAACGCCATCTAAGTTGGCGGGTTTGTGTTAAAAACGCCATCTAAGTTGGTGTTTTTATCTAGAAACGCCTATTTCGTTGGCGTGTTTTAAAGACGCCAACGCCGATTGGCGTGTTTGTTCAGAACCTCAACCTCGGTGTGGCAGAAAATTGCAAAAAAATTTTCGGACTTAGACACGCCATCTTGAGTGGCGTGTTTAAAAAAACGCCACTGACGATGGCGTTTTATAGGTAAAACGCCATCGTCGTTGGCGTGTTTTAAAAAACGCCTACTAAGCTTGGCGTGTTTGTTCAGAAACTCAGCCTCGGTGTGGCAGAAAATTGCAAAAAAAATTTCGGACTTAGACACGCCATCTTGAGTGGCGTGTTTAAAAAAACGCCACTGAATATGGCGTTTTATAGGTAAAACGCCATCGTCGTTGGCGTGTTTTAAAAGACGCCTAGTAAGCTTGGCGTGTTTGTTCAGAAGCTCAGCCTTGGCGTGGCAAAAGATTGGAAAAATGTTTCAAGTTAAAAACGCCATCGTGAGTGGCGTGTTTCAAAAAAATGTACCAATCCAACTTATACGAGTTCAAATTATCAACATGCACACGTATAAAAAAGCGGATTTATCAAATTACTAATATACATACGCCAAATGAATGAAAAAACACCAATATCAATACAATATATCAAATTACTTATATAAAGCGTTCAAATCAATGTAAAAACACCAATATAAAAAGTTCGGGCAACGTTCACTCGTCTCGCCTTTTACGCATAAACAGACTACGGATTCCCTTCCCGATGCTGGTCTTAGGGATTCTAGACGAAGGAGTATCTTCAACGACGGCATTCTCTAAATCAATGTCGTCTCTCGCAGAAGACCGAGGTGGAGATTGTTGATCGCTGAGACCGAAATCTTCTCCTGTACCACCCGTGTGGCTGACTGAGTGACGACCCCGCACGGCAGATCTTGGTGGAGGTGGAGCCACAAAATCGTCATCAGAATCATCAACCAACTGAGTATCCATCCTTGATGATGACGACTCTCCACCAACTTTCTTCTTTCCACGCCGCTTCGCTTTTTGCCGCACGGGCATGTCAGGGTCCAGCTCAGAGCGCTGTGAAGGACGGTGGTCCATCGTCTCAGCTTCCCCACATATCTGGAGGCCATCTTCAACCATTCTCGAAATGGTGAATAAATCCGGCCGTCCTGACATGTCTTGCTCCCTAAGAAAGTGGCGTATTTTGTGAAGGGTCTCCACCTACAATTTTCAGTGTTAATTACATTTCATCTTATGAAATTAAACAAAGAAAAGTTGTTGAAATCTACCGCGTAGTGATGAGAGGCCGCCGTTTCATGGAAGCCCTCATGAGAATGCACCCCAGGTTTTGTTAGGTACACCACGGTTATCCGGCGAAACCAATCCATGTACTCATCAGTAGCAACAGGCACCATTGAGTACTCCAAATCAACATACACCGTGTCGTGCCTATTATGCCAATCTTGTATATGATTGGCGTGCCACTGAACCCAGTTCCGACCTGCTTTGCCACGTCGATCCTGTTTCGTAAAATCAGATCCGTGGAACCGGTCGACAATCGGGATATAAGGTTGGACAATCCCAAATTGTCGCAACACCCGCTGTGGCATGTGTGGCTCAACCATATTCCAGCAGATTAGTGTTGTCATCGACGTCCATATAGGACGACCGGCAACACAAACATCTGGCAGATTTCGCGATTCATACGGCCTCCAAATAAACTAGATATGAAACTTATTTAGTCAAAACAAGTTCAATCAAAACAACACACTAGCAACAATTTAGTTTACGTAAATTACCTGATTGGCATGCATTGTTGAGAACTGATCTCTAAAAGTTTCAATGCAATGCCCCGGTGCTTTTACATAAGAGGCCCGACCAGTCCATCTACAAAAATTAAATTATGAGCGAACAACACAAAAATCAATAAAAATTATGCTTAAAAGAGTAATTAGTGGACAACTTACGCGACTGCACATGGTAAGTAGTCTACGGGCGCGGGGTTCAGCATCTGCGGTCTAATAATTGGGATTCTTTCCCAAGCCCACAGCTGTAACAATGTAAGAGCTCCCCCGACATCGGTCCTCTTACCAAGTGCAGCTTCACATAGATTGTGGTACAAGCAGGCAAGAGTCGCACCTCCCCAGCTATAGCTAGCACATTGTTCTATATCCATGAAAAACTGAAGGTAGAAGAAGGGAATTTTATTACCGGTAGCGTTCGGGATCAGTAGACCACCCAGTAACAGCAGACAATACACACGAGCACGTTGATTGTACATGTATTGCTCGTGGTCATCACTCAACTCAATCCGCAGTTGATTTGATAAGCTTGTCTGCTTCCAGTTCAATTCTTTTAGATCAATCCAAGAAAATCCAAACAAACATCCTTCCAATAGTTGACATCCTTACTGGGGATGTAACCCGTCAGATGCTCACCGTCAGTTTTGAGGCCCCATAAGACCTCCACGTCCTCTAAGCTCACAGTCGCTTCACCCACTGGAAAGTGAAACGTGTGAGTCTCTGGCCTCCAACGTTCAATCAAAGCGGTGATAAGATGGTGGTCAATGTCTTTCGGTTGACCACACCTCAACATCCCGCCGAACCCCATCTCATCTATAACCGCCAAAACACGAGGATTTATGGGAACATCCCATATGATTCCTTCGTATCTTCTACACCGTACGTCTTCCGATGGCACTCCTGCCCATATGTTATTAGAGACGTGTTGTCTCTGCAGATATAATACGGAGGGGTCCTCAGGACCACATAAGAGCCGACGACGAGAAGTTGAAGAAGATGCCATAAATCACCTACACAACATTCATATTCCAAATTAAACAACAAACAAACCTAAACAAATTCAATAATTACAAACAATTTAATACAATATCACAAAATGGAACACCTATATCAAACAATTCACAATACACAACTTCAACATCATAACACAATTCACCTACACATCATAACACAATTCACCTACACAAAAGTAACAGTTCAAATAAACAATATACATCAATTTTCCACCAATTCAACTTACCCAATTTTAGTTTAACCAACCTAACAATTTCAATTTCAACCTAACAATGTACACAAAATTAACATTTCAAACTAAAAAAAGACATTAACCAAAACCCACATAAACCAAATCAATTTGCCCAATTTTTAAGCTATCAAACCCTACGATTTTGGTTTATAATCAAATTTATACACAAATTCACTTAACCCAAACAATCCAACATAATAATCAACACTACCGTCATACAAATAATCCATATGCACAATATTTCAACTCAAATCGCAACACATTACAAACCATAGCTAAGTATCCAACAATTACTCTAATAATGTAAAAGATAAGCATACTAACCGAATAAATTGGACGAATTTGGGGAAAACTAGCACCGATTGATGAATGGAGGGCGAAATCACAAAGACACGGACGAATTTGCGAAGGATTTGGCCGCTGCTAGAGAAAATCGCGAAGTGGGTATGTGAGGTTATTTTTCGCGACTGTCTGCTGCTATTATATGCTTCTGAACAAAGACGCCAATGGTGTTGGCGTCTTTTAGTAAAGACGCCGATCAGGTTGGCGTTTTTAACGTTAAACACGCCAATGAACTTGGCGTTTTATTTAGTCAAGACGCCATCACGATTGGCGTGTTCAAATTTAAGTATTTTGGTTAAAAATACGAGCAGAATACGGTGCCATTGTAAAACGCCAACTATGTTGGCGTTTTACAGTATAGACACGCCAATCTCAATGGCGTTTTTACTTATAAACACGCCAACTTCATCGGCGTTTTTCCCATAAATGGAATTGATAACAAAATGGGTACATTTGCGTTATTTTAAAGGCCAAGTGGCCTATATATCTTAAGGTTTTGCACTATAGTGATGGTTCATTCCTTGTATTGTTTTCTTTTGTTATAAAAATATAAAATAAAGGAACATTGCATACATTCAGAGAGTTACTGCAAACATTTTTTTTTTTGGAGAAGGCTTTAGCTGTTTGGTTATGCAGTGTTAAATTTGATTTTCCCCTTCATGTTTAATCAAGAGTCTTCCTGTTTATATTTTGTTTCTTCAGCAGGGTATTGGTGCTATTACCCCCCTTTTTTAATATTATATGTGCATCTTTTGCAGGGTAATGCTGAGAGGCAAGTGCTTGTCAAAGATTATGAAGTTGGTAAAACTGTTGCCTTTGATCAGAGGATACCAAACCTTAAGGAGGTTTACACATCGGATGGGTACAAAATGTAAGCTAATCTGGAACCCCTGCACATCCAAATAACAAGAGTCTTCTCTTGCCTTTTTTTATACCATTTCTTTGTAGGAATGCATCACACTAATTCATCTTCTGCTGCAAAATTTAATTGATCTTGTTTCAATAGAAAATCAATGGGATGTTTAGTATTGATATTATGCTGTTTGGTACAGCCTGTGAAATACTCCCTCCGTCCATGATTAAATGTCCCATATTTGACCGGCACGGGTTTTAAGAAATTGTTTAACTTTATGTAGTAGTAAAGTGGGTAGAAAAGTTAGTGGAAGGTGGGGCCTACTTTTATATATTAGTTTTATAATAAAGTGTGAGTGAAATGAGTGAAATGTAGGGTCCACTTACCAAATTTAGTAAAAGTGAAATGAGACATTTATTGGCGGACGGACGAAAAAGAAAAAATGAGACATTTAATGGCGGACGGAGGGAGTAATAGTGAGTAAGTTGGCAGATTTTTTTGAAATTTTGATGTACTACTTGTGAAGCTAATATTAGTAACCTACTAAGTCGACAAAAGAAGAGAGTAAGTTGGAATTTTGATGGACTAATTATTTTATGAGTTTTTAACTTCTTAAGGATAAAGTAAGTGCATTCATATTACAAGTATATTGATCTAAATGCATTCATATTACAAGTATATTAACTTCTTAACGGATTGGTGCATGAAATGGATCGAGATCGAAGTAAATAAACGCTAAGGTGATTTTTACACGAAATAAACGTGTGCATGGATGCATACACACGTGGATCGTTTGTTGAGATTTTTGAATCAGCACATGGCGTATGATAGGTAGTTAATCCAAGTAGTTAGGCTGTTTGTTGGGTACTACTCTGTTATATAAGCTGAGCTACTTCCATTGTAAACACATCTTTGATACTTTAATGCAAAATTCCTCTGTTTCTACTCTATCTTCTTCCCCGCGTCAGTCCATTTGTGTAGGTGCAATTCCGGTCGCCGTTCTCAGTCCCGGCGACCCCAATTCTGCACCAAGTGGTATCAGCTTTATCGATCCTGTTCCTGTGATGGTCGAAACACGCTCCGGCGACATGCGTCGGTTGGAGGAGATGCTAGAGGCAGCTATGGCGGATCTCTCCAATCGGATGGCTGAATCTGATAGGCGACGTGTAGAGCTCGATAAGATCCGTGACACCTCTGATGGATCTCGCGATCTAGCGATGAAGGAACTTCGCGAAAGTCTCTTGGCTCTGCAACTCCAACAAAACGAGTTCCTCACTCGCTTCGCGCCTCACACGCATGACATGGCTGGGCATTTTGCTGGTGGAGCTTCACACGGTCAATTTGGTGGAGGACCGCACCACCGCCAGCAATACTTCGCTACGCGCCAATCCAAAGTAGGATTCCCGATCTTCGCCGGAGAGGACTTAGCCGGGTGGATCCTGCGTTGCGATCATTTCTTCGCGGTTGATTTGACCCCTGAGGACTCTAAAGTCCGTCTGGCCGTGATTAATTTCGAAGGAAGAGCTCTTCAATGGTTCCAGAATTTGGCTAAATACCAGGATCGGGCTATGTCGACGCCTTGGCCGATGTTTTTACAGGCGCTTGAATCTCGATTTGGGGAGCAACTCTTGGGAGACCCAATGACTGAACTCCTTGCGCTCAAACAAACAGGTTCATTCGCTGACTATCATGATCGTTTTGAACTGCTATTGGGCCGTGTTTCTCTCTCTGAATCCTATGCAATTAGTCACTTCATTAATGGATTGAAACCAACTGTTCAACGAGCGGTACGCATGTTTATGCCTCAAACTCTAGTGCATGCATATGCTTTAGCTCGATTACAGGACATGTATGTACCATTGAAAGAGAATGTCACTTCTACTACTCGTCGGTTCACTTCCTCTGATATTCGCTCTCAAAACACTTCCACACCCCTGCTTCCTACACCTACTATTCCAGCTTTTAAATCTAGACGTTTACTGACTGAGGAGGAGATGGCTGATAAACGTGCTAAGGGTCTTTGTTATGGATGTGATGAGAAATTTGAGCGAGGACATCGTTGTGTTCGGAAGCAACTTTATCTACTTGAAATTGATGATAGTCTACACACTGTGGAAATAGCTTCTGATTCTTTGTGTGATGATAGTGGTGAGGATGAGAACCCTCTGATTTCTATACATGCTATTAATGGCTCTTCCTCAAAGCATTTTAGGACCATGAGAGTCACTGGTCGTGTGGGGAAAAAGGCTCTCCATATACTCATCGATTCAGGAAGCACACATAACTTCCTTGATTTACATTTAGCTAAAAAGCTAGGCCTTACCCTCACGGCTGTAACTCCTGTCTCTGTCGATGTAGCAGATGGAAACCGACTGGAATGTAACTCTATGTGTAAAGGGTTGCAATGGTTTTTGCGAGGTACTGCTTTCTTGACTGATGTGCTTCTTTTGCCTTTGGGAAACTGTGATATGGTGCTTGGTATCCAATGGTTAGAGACACTGGGTGAAATTCAATGGAATTTTAAAAACTTAACTATGGACTTTACCCTGAATGGAAAGAGACACCTTTTGCGTGGGAGCTATAATGACCACACTGTGCAGGCTGTATCTGAGAGGGAGATGAGTAAGCTTCTGTCTCATAATGATGGTATTCAATTATGCTGTATACAAATGAATGAGGAGGGCCACTCTGACCTTTTCACGATGAAAAGTGACTCTACAGTAGAACTTCATCACTCTCCCCAGATTCAATCATTATTGGAAGAGCACAGCTCTGTTTTTGCTGAACCATCTACACTTCCTCCCATGAGATCCCACAATCATAAGATCACTCTTCTTCCTGAGGCTGCTCCTGTTTCTTCTCGGCCCTATAGACATTCTGCATTGCAGAAGAATATCATTGAGAAGCAAGTTTCTGAGCTTCTACAACAAGGTTTTATCCGGCCCAGCTCTAGTCCTTTTTCTTCTCCAGTGGTATTAGTTAAAAAGAAAGATGGCACATGGAGGATGTGTGTGGATTATAGGAGATTGAATAAGCTTACTATTAAAGATAAATACCCAATCCCTCTTATTGATGAATTGCTGGAGGAATTGAGAGGTGCTTCTATTTTCTCTAAAATTGATCTTAGAGCTGGTTATCATCAAATTCGTATGGAAGTACAGGATATCCATAAAACAGCCTTTAGAACTCACGATGGCCACTATGAGTTTGCGGTTATGCCATTTGGCCTCACCAATGCTCCTGCCACTTTTCAGAGCTTGATGAATGATGTTTTCAGGCCGTTTTTGAGAAGGTTTGTACTGGTATTTTTTGATGATATATTGGTCTACAGTAGGGACACAGAGACTCACTTGAACCATCTCAGATTGGTTTTTCAAAAGCTCAAGGATCACTCCCTTTTTGCTAAAGCTAGCAAGTGTGACTTTGCTAAGGATCAGGTTGAATACTTGGGTCATATTATATCTGCTTATGGCGTCTCCACTGATCCTAAAAAGGTTAAGGCAATGCAAGATTGGCCTACACCTTTGGATGTCTCTAAGCTGAGGGGTTTTCTAGGTCTTACTGGATACTACAGGAAATTTATTAGGAATTATGGCATTATTGGTAAACCCCTCACTGACCTTCTCAAGAAAGATGCATTTCATTGGGATGATGCAGCTGAGAAAGCTTTTCTGGAGCTCAAGCAGGCTATGATTTCCCCTCCAGTTTTAGCCTTGCCTGATTTTTCCTTGCCCTTTGTAATTGAAACTGATGCTTCGAGTTATGGTATTGGTGCTGTATTGATGCAACTTGGTCATCCTATTGCCTTCATTAGCAAGGCTCTTTCTCCAAAAAAACAAATGTCTATCTGTGTATGATAAGGAGCTTCTTGCTATTGTGTTTGCTGTTACTTATTGGAGTCATTATCTGAGTTCTAAACCTTTTGAGGTTAGAACTGATCACAAGACCCTGAGCCACCTGATGAAGCAAAAACTCACCACCCCGGGGCAACTGAATTGGCTCTCCAAGTTGATGGCATTTGATTTTGAGATTACTTACAAAAAAGGAGTGGAGAACAGTGCTGCTGATGCTCTCTCTAGAGTCCATTCATCAGAAATATTTTGCATGGCTATCACTACGGTTTCTGATGATTTATACCCCCTCATTCAATCTACTTGGGACTCAGATCCTGCATTAAAGATGGTGATAACTGACTTACAGCAGAACCCGTCCTTGCCTTCCAAATACTCTTGGTTAGGGGGCCAACTGAGAAGGAAAGGCAGATTGGTGGTTGGCAATGACTCAGCTTTACGTCTAAGAATCATCCATTTATTCCACCATTCGAGTAGTGGGGGTCATTCTGGGGTGCTTGCTACTTCTAAGAGACTCTCTTCTCTTTTCTATTGGCCAAATATGGAGAAACAAATCCGGAACTTCATTCGGGAGTGTGATATCTGTCAACGTTATAAATATGACAATAGTGCCTCCCCGGGATTACTTCAGCCTCTGCCTATACCCGAGGCTGCTTGGTCACAAGTAAGCCTAGATTTTATTGAAGGACTCCCTTTGTCTCAAGGGAAATCCACCATCCTGGTTGTGGTCGACAGACTTACCAAATATGCTCACTTCATGAGCCTTACTCATCCTTACTCTGCTCTTACCGTGGCTCAGGCATTCCTTGATCACGTTTATAAGCTCCATGGCCTTCCTACCATCCTTCTCAGCGATAGGGACAAGGTTTTCCTCAGTAAGTTTTGGTCCGATTTCTTTAAACTCCAAGGAGTTGAGCTCCACTTATCCACGGCCTATCATCCTCAAACCGATGGTCAAACCGAGGTGGTGAATCGTTGCTTGGAAACATATCTCCGTTGTATGTGCGGGGATCAGCCTGCTCTCTGGTGTAAATGGCTGAGCTTGGCCGAATATTGGTACAATACTTCATTCCACTCGGCCATTGGAACTACTCCTTTTGAGGCTTTATATGGCTACCCTCCTCCTATTCATATTCCTTATTTTCGTGGGGACTCGGCTGTTCATGATGTTAATGAAAGTCTTCTTGCCCGTGAGGCTATGATGGATGTACTTAAGTTCCACTTAGGCCGAGCACAGCGTCGTATGAAGCAACAACACGACAAACATCGTTCGGATCGCCGTTTTACTATCGGTGATTGGGTTTATCTCAAGCTCCAACCTTATCGTCAAAACACACTACGTGATCGCCAATTCCACAAGCTCAGTCCTCGATTCTTTGGGCCCTTTAAGATCATTGATAAGTTTGGAGAGGTTGCTTACAAAATTGCTCTGCCCCCGGGTGCTAAAATTCATCCCGTATTTCACGTGTCTCAACTTAAGAGGATGGTTGGTCCACTCTCTCAGCTTCACGGCACTCTGCCTTTCCCTGGAAATTCCACATTCATGGAACCGGTACAAATCTTAAATCGCCGCTTGGTTAAGAGGGGAAATCAACCGGCGACGCAGGTTTTGATTCATTGGTCGAATTCGTTCCCGGAGGATGCTACGTGGGAGTTTCTTCATGACATCAAGGAACGTTTCCCTCTTTTCCAACCTTGAGGGCAAGGTTACTTGAGGGGGGGACGTTTGGTGCATGAAATGGATCGAGATCGAAGTAAATAAACGCTAAGGTGATTTTTACACGAAATAAACGTGTGCATGGATGCATACACACGTGGATCGTTTGTTGAGATTTTTGAATCAGCACATGGCGTATGATAGGTAGTTAATCCAAGTAGTTAGGCTGTTTGTTGGGTACTACTCTGTTATATAAGCTGAGCTACTTCCATTGTAAACACATCTTTGATACTTTAATGCAAAATTCCTCTGTTTCTACTCTATCTTCTTCCCCGCGTCAGTCCATTTGTGTAGGTGCAATTCCGGTCGCCGTTCTCAGTCCCGGCGACCCCAATTCTGCACCACGGATCTCCGAAACACGTTAGGCAATATGAAGGTAACCAACCCCTCATACCCTCCAACTTTGGAGTCAGTAATAGTCTCTAAAATATTGCATTAATTGCAGTCTCAGTATTAGCGATAGAACTGTAACATTAAAAGCCTGTAGATAATTCTTGCTTATCATTAAATCTTAATTGCAAATTCATGATGTCATGTAACACCAAAGCAATTGTAAGTTTTCCGGACTTAAACTGCCATTATGTAGGTCCAACTAGCAAAGCTGCTAGTGTAATCTAACAAAATTAAAGATTAATCTTCTACACTGAAACATACTCCCTCCGTCCCAAAAAAATAGGCTAGTATTTCCATTTTAGGCCGCCCTCCAAATTAGACGAAGTCTAAATAAGAAAAGTTTTGAACTGTTAATAACATGGGCCCCACAATCCACTAACACCACTACCACTACCACTACCTTTCTCTCTTACCTTTTCTTATCTCTCTCTTACTTTACCAATTACACATTAAAACCCGTGCCTTATACAACTTTGTCAATTTTTGGGAGACGGAGAGAGTATGTTTTAAGGTAGGCTTCCTCGGGCCATAAAAATAACATGATTCATTTACTAAGACTAACATGCGTATAATATCAATAATATAGTTAACACTATATAAGAGCTCTTAACTTGCTCTTAACTTACTAAACTCTCTCTTATGCTGAATGCTAGAGGATTATTATTATTTCATTAAGACATAATAGTTTGCTGATGGGAATAGATATTCCATGTAAGGAGCTAAATGATATTGTTTGAATCAATTGGTAAAAGAACCTTAACAAAGCTTCACATTAAATCAAGACGTGATCGTTTTGTAATAAAAGACTATACTCCCTCTGTTCCAACTAAGTTGAGTCACTTTTTTTTTGCACTCGTTTTGAAAAAATCGTACTCCCTCCGTACCATAATAGATGTCACACTTTCCTTTTTAGTTTGTCCCACAAAAATGTCATATTTCCTTTTTTGAAAAAAGTTCTCTCACATTAATATAAATATACTATTTTATCCCTCCACCTAACACACAAAACAACATCTCTTAAAATCCCGTGCCATTCCCCAAGTGTGCCATCTATTATGGGACAGAGGGAGTAATAAATAGTTAAAGCGGATATATAGTAAAGTAAAAAAAGGAATAATGTAGATAAGACTCAACTTAGTTGGGACAGAGGGAGTACTATATAACAAGGCATTCTTAAAAGAAATTCAAGTAAAAAATTAAATGAAATTAGGATAAATACATATAGTCATATTGCTTATGGTATTCAATTTATGAATTATGCTAAAATTGTTCGTACATTTTTTTGTATTTTCTGAAGTGTTGCTTCGTTATGCTGATTCATAGTTGGTCTAAATTCTTGCAGAGAAGGCGCATGGATCTGGAGCGGCATTGTAGGTCAAAAGAATTAGACCTGAAAGATGTGAAGAAACTGCTTTCCTCAGAAGCTAATGGAGCAGATGATTCTAATCTGGACGACATTCGTCAAGAGATATCTGTGCGTCTTTTTAATAATTCCACCTTAATCCTTGGCCTACTTTCTAGAGCTAATTAAATAGTGTAGCTAGAGAGATCTGGTCTGTATATTGGGCATCTTATATAGTTATCTATTCATGTTTTCTGACTTGGAATTTATGTGCAGAAACTGCAAGATGAAATACAAGAAAAAAAAAAGCTTTACTAGCAAAAGTTCATAATAGGGTGAAAGAAGCCGGAACTAAAGCTAATGAACTTAAAATGTCACTGGAGAATCTTTGTGGTATCCTCTTTCTGTATCAATTAGTTATGTTGAGTCTTATTGGTTTCTTTATTCCTTACTTTAGCATTTATAATGTAGATTCGGCAAAGACAGAAATTGAGGCATTAGCAGAAGCAGAGAATGAATTAATGATGATTGAGAGAGATCTAAAAGAAGCAGAAAAGGTCCATTTCTTTGCCTTCTTACTTATTCTCACTGTTTCCCTTCTTTTTGCTACAAGTTCTTTGACGTTTACCTATATGATTCTTGTTCAGGATAAAAAGCATTATGAAGGAGTTATGCAAACAAAAGTCCTTGCTGACCTAAAAAATGCTGAGGCAGGGTATCGGGAGCTTGAGCACAGCTGTCAGGTGCTATGGAAAGAGATGGATTACATTTTGTGTTTGTAGTTGATATGGTGGTGTCTTTAGTAGATATTTTAAGTTTCTTCAAGTGCTAATATATTTTTACTTTTCTAATAGCTTTGCCTTGCCGCATCAGTTCTAACACAATTGTTTCCGATTTTACTCCCCTGCGATCGTCCTTTTTTAATTTCCCTATTACCCATTTAAACCGACATTACTTAATCACTGCATTCATAGGTCTCAATTGTAAGTTTGTTCTCAAATAAAATCTACACTTGGTTTATGATGAAATTGCAGGAGAGTCGTCATAAAGCGTCAATTATAATTCCCGAGGGTGAGATTGAGGCATTAGGATGCCTTAAGGAAAGCAATCCCGAGACCCTCAGTGCTGAACTTACTAGGTTGACTGAAAGACTTAAGCGTGAGGGCCAAAGTTAAGTAAAATATTGAAATACATAGACATTGGGTTGATTTGTGCTTCTGTGGTTTGAAATGGTAGTTTCTAATGCAGATTTCCAGAATCAATTGATGATCTCAGAATGTTACATGAGAAAAAAGAGCGTAAAATATCAAGAAAACTGCGTACTTACAAAGCCTTCAAGGAAAAGTTGGAAGTGAGTTAAAGCATCCTTAATGTCTCACGCTTGTTCTTTGCTATAAAAGTGGTCTATACTTGTTTTGCATCTTGAAGTATGTTAATTTTATATGAAAGTTCATTTTAGGCATGTGAAAAGGCACTAAACGTGAGATGGGGCAAATTCCAGAGGAACGCTACTCTTTTGAAGCGTCAGCTAACATGGCAGTAGGACCTCTTCTCTTTTTTATTTTTGTCCCCTCATTAGATGTATCTTTCTTTCTCTATTTGTAGGAGGACAATGATTTGTGATCTAATGATTATATCTGATAGATTCAATGGCCATTTGAAAAAGAAAGGGATCAGTGGTCAGATCAAAGTTAGTTATGAAGAGCAGACTCTCTCAGTAGAGGTAAAGTGCTTGAACTATGAAACTCTACCTGATCAGAATGGTTACTTTCAAGGTTCCATGTCTCCAATCTAAAAATAAGTGATATGTGGCTGGATAATTTCCCTCATTGTTCCTATCTTACCAGGTAAAGATGCCGCAAGATGCATCAAGCAGCACTGTTCGTGACACTAGTGGACTTTCAGGTTTGATCCTTTGCAGATATATGTTTCATGTTTTGACTGCTAGTGGACAATATGGAGAAACCAATTTTGTATCATTTGTGCTAATTTACAATAATTGCTACTCCCTCCGTCCGTGAAATATTATCCAGTTTTGCCATTTCGGTCCGTCCGTGAAATGTTGTCCACTTTGTTTTTTTTCTATTTTTGGTAAATGGACCCTACTTTCAACTAACTCATTACACTCACATTCAATTATAAAACCAATATATAAATATGGGACCTATATTCCACTAACTTTTTCCACTCACTTTTTCTTCACATTTCTTAAAACCCATGCCAAGTCAAACTTGGACAACATTTCGCGGATGGAGGGAGTAAGAGCTTATTTGTATATTGCTGCAAAACAACCAGCTCTTTGAACATATTCTGTAGAAATGATAATATACTTATGTGTAGATATAAGGTGTGAACAAAAATAAAGAATGAAACGTCTCAAATTGATTAGAAATAGGGTACAATACTTAGATCATCACTTTCAAATTAGTGTTAGTTTACCTAATTAGCCAATGAGGATAGTCAAACTAATAGTAAGTTGGGAGCTTAATAAAACTAATACGTACCCAATTTTTAGACTTTCGGATGAGTAGTGTACCCTATTGTCCACACCTCTCTTCAATTATCTCAAAATCCCTAAATCCCCCTTCGCTTTCTGCATTTCTCTCCACACTTCTCTCTCTACATTCTCTCCACACCGCCCCTACCTGACGCCAACTGCTCACATTGTCGTGCACTGCTACACCCTTCCTCTGGATCAGAGTGAACCGCGAGTCCGCGACTGCCCATCTGCTCGAGCTGCCTGACCAAACCTCTACTTTGCTTTTGCCTTTTCCCGCTCCGCCCTTCCTTAAAATTTAAGGGCAACATGAGTGCTAGTTTGGTATACAAATTTGGTTCCGATTAATTCTGTTGCCCCACTGCCACCACAGTGTTTGCGGCAGTGCCTAAGTTATCAAACACACCCCCCTTGTTCTTCTTGCCGCAACATTTCGATCCAGAGTTGCCTTTCCGTTGGTCTGAACCCACAATTTTTCTTCTTGGCTTCCCTATGCCATTTCCACTACTGCCGGCCCTGCCTCAGTACATGATTCCTCTGATAAATTGTTTGGTTTTGCATGCAGCCTCATGTTCTCAAACATGAACATTGTGCTGCAATAATTATATTGTGATTATAATGGAGTAGTGAAGAGTTATTACAAGGAGAGGTTACAGGATGGTGGAGGTGGTGGAGTGGAGTTTCTAATTATTACACTATGATCATTATCGTAATATTTATTTCCTTAGTCTTTTTAATCTTTTGAAGGTCCTACATGTAGGCCCCTTGAGGTTTGTGAGCAATGTTCAATCATTTGTTTAGTTTAAGGAATAATATGTCGTAGAGCCTCATTAGATGAGTGTCCTCATAAGAGTATTATCATTTGTTTCGTTTCAGTTTATATATTAATATCAACTATATTTTCTATTCTTATTGTTCGTTGCCAGCCTTCTTCGTCTCTTTACTCTAACAACTTTGGCATGTCTGGAATCCAAAGATTACGGAAATGCACAATGCCAATCCACAGTGCTAATGCTAATGAAAAGACAAAAGTAAAATAGTTAGTTTAAAACTCAGGCAATGCCTCTCATACATCTCGTTCTATCTGCATTTTAGATTTATCATTTAATTGTCTGAACTGGTTAGAACAGCGAGCAAATACTGTTTGATCAATGATTAAATTAATGCATTGCACATTTCTTTTGGCTTGTGATTCCTAGAATTTTGTCATTGGCTTACACTTTTATATTAAACAGAAAAAAGTAAAAAAAAAATTGAACTGAAACAAAACACAATCGGGTATGGTGGTATTGCTTGCGATTAACTGTTATTTGATGTTTCAACAGGTGGTGAGAGATCCTTTTCAACATTATGTTTTGCCCTTGCACTTCATGAGATGACAGAAGCACCTTTTCGGGCAATGGATGAATTTGATGTATTTATGGTATGTCCTCCCTCAATTACTTTTGGCTTCCTATCCACAAAATGCTTCTAGATTGACTATATCCTATGCGTTTGTCATTAATTTAAATTTTCTCTGATTATTGTAAATCATTTGGAGTTGAGGGTTGACATGTTTTAGGTTTTGATATATTCTGAAAATTAAGGATACAGAAATTTTGGGAATCCTTCAATATATACCATATAAAATTACTACAACTGTGGAAGGAACTGCATATTTATTAATATATGATACAATGATGCAAAGAGCAAATATCATCAGAATGTGTTTCCTCACTGGTAACAATAAAGTGGCATCTGTAGGTTTCCTCGATGGTTACAAAAAAAGCAAGTCGATGCCCAATAAACTAGCTAAATATACTGAATATATAGTACTTTAAACAAGAACCGTTTTTATAAGATTTCTTATATGCATAGAAAAGAAGAATGAGAAGCATATCTATATGCCTTGTACTGTACCATACAAGTTTATTGAATCGTAGTGGTCTTTCAGTTATTCAGTTTGCTTAACAGAAAATCGTTTTAGTTTAAAGTAAATATTGGTTTCGAGTCTTGATGTTCAGCTGAAAATCATGTTACTTGTAACCCAGAATTGAATATTGGCTTTGGTGGTGCTATCAATGTTAATGATACATGTATTTCTTCGATCATATACTTCAATATGATTCACATGACTCACAGTGTCTTCAAGTACGATGGGGTTCATGTAGTCAGTGCTCATCATTATGATATCTGAAACTAAATAACTAGATAAGAGCCATAATTTTATATGCTGCTCTAAATTGCAGGATGCAGTTAGCAGAAAAATCAGCTTGGATGCTATAGTGGATTTTGCTTTGGCCCAAGGTTCTCAATGGATATTTATAACCCCACATGTCATCAGGTAACAGAGCATAAATCAACCCATCCATTTTCTTATGCTTTTCTAGACTTTTATCTACTGTGCAAAATCCTGCTGGCTTCTATTTAACAGCTTCGAGCATAAAAAATCGGGTTTTGTGTCATTAAACTATACGTTTAGAGCTATGTTAATCGTGCGGAATGGGTAGATCTCAATGATGAAATTTCTAGTTTAGTGAAAATTAATATACTTGGGCATACACTCAAATCCATCGTCTTCTGCGCTTTGTTCAGTATGGTTAAAAATGATGAAAGGATCAAGAAGCAACAAATGGGTGCTCCTCGAGGGTGATTCTTCAAAACTGCAACTCGTATCACAGGGTGTTTCGACTATCAGTTCTGCCAATTATCTAGGTTTTTTTTATCATCTCTGTTAGGTGGTCTCTTCGCTTTAACTATGTAAGTTTTTCGCATTGGTGTTTATGGGTTCAGAAATGGCACAGATTCTTGCTTGCAGTTTCACTTAGTCTACGAGTCATGTTGAGGAGTGACTTGGTGTGAACTTGCTTTCCTAGACAGCATTGTTTTGCTCACTTAATTTTTGCCTACTTAGAGCATCCGCAACGGTGGCAGCCGTCGCCACCGCCGTCCGCGCCGCTGGAACGGATGTGTCTCGCCGCCGCTGCGCTCGCGCCGCGCGGCGATTGGGCAACTGCATAGCCGTTGCCTTTAAATATTTTTTTTTAATTTAAAATCGGTTTTTAATTAAAAAAACGATAAAAAATTTTTTTCACTTCCCAAAAAAATTATAACCGTTTATTACCGATTTTTACACTTTTTAATTTTTTTTTATTTTTTCCCCTCCAAAAATACACACTTTCATCTATAAATACCCCCACTTTCACACCCAAAAATTCACATCAAACTACACAATTCTCATCTTCATTCTCAAATATCCATTCTCATCTTCATTCTCCCATATTCATTTTCATCTTCATTCTCTCATACCATAACAATGTCCAGCCAAGGCGATGACAACCCTCCCTATCACGATTGGAACCCCGAATGGTTTGGTGCACAACCGTTTCCTAGTCCGGAAACAGAATATTCGACCCCTCCTCTCACCCAAGATTCGGCCGTTTCGGGTGGCTACCGGCCATACCCAATAGACGACCAAGGTGCCTCCGAAGGGCGATACGGGTGGACACCGGAGCCTAGGCCGACCGCCCCCTCCCAAACTCTACCGGCTCCTACTCGTAGCGGTGTCCGAACACCGTACACTCCGGCGGAGATGGATAAATTGTTCAAGGTGTACTTCGAAATCTCTGAAGATGCGGCGGTTGGCACGAACCAATCTGGCGATCACTTTTGGTGGCGCGTCTCTCGCCGGTACAATGCAAACCGGCCGCCGGGAACGATCGAGCGCAACGAGAGTATGGTGCGCAACTGCATCGGCCGAGTCAACGAAGAAATTGGCAAGTTCAATGGCTATTTCCTCTAGGAGTCGCGGAATGCCGGGAGCGGCCGGAGCGAGGTCGACATCATCACTGCCGCGCTTGTCACGCCCGCATTTTCTAAGGATAGAAAACACAGTTGATCGCGACTAGGGGAGGATTAAAGAAGCGGGGAAGAAAGGGGAAAACAACACAACTCAACCGTAGCCCGAAACAAATGGGAATAACTCGAATAAAATCAGAGTATCTCAACAATCAACAACTCAAAATGAATACTATCTCAACGATACAAGAACTCAAAAGAAGAACAACTACTTAGCGGAAGCATTTCGAGAGTAGAATAATGCTATGTATGAAGACATGACACATTCTACACACTTAAATTTCTTCAACGGTCTTGCTCAACACCCACCGCACCGGTCACTCTCAACCTGCAATTTTTAAAAAAGAAAAGCAGGGCTGAGTACTTGATGCACTCAGTGGACTCATGCCGAAAACATTTTATACAAAAGTATTTATCATGCCACCATTGAGTGACCTTGGGGTTTTAACTTTAGAAATCGCCCCAAGACACTAAAATCATTTCCATCGTAAAACTCGTGACTGCAGTCATTTTCCCATGGATGTCTACCATATCTGATCCATTGATGACAAGGAACGTGGCCACATTCCAAGTCACTAGACCGGCCGACCCAAAAGACGGCTCACGATCTCCATAGGTGTACACTAGCCTGAATAGGGACTCACTCCCTAGACAGACCCGAATTCGATTATCCATTGATGGCAAAAGCCACATCAGATAGGTTTCCATAGAATAAAACAAAACACGGCATGACAAATATTCATATCATTTTCACATAAAAATATACTTAGGGCATAACCCTTATTTAAAAAGAAAGCCCACCTCGTTCGTTTAATTTTCTGATTTCTTACTTCGACTTCAAATTGATTCGCGGAGAATTCCCTTCCTTAAGTCCAAGCTTGTCTTGTCTTTCATTTATTTTTGAGGTCACCCGAGCTCTAATGATTCTTGTATTCAAATCAGCCCAACTAATTTATACTCCTAACTGCATACCTAAACTAACAAAATTAATATTCAACAAGCCCAATTATTACTTTGGCCCAAAAAGAAAAGAGCAGCCCATAATCACTCATCTTTCTCCCCCAATTTCACGTCAACTCTTTCTCCCTCTGTTCTCAATTTTCACTTCTCATCCCCTCCATCGTCTTCTTTCTCTCTCAAATCTCGACTCTTCTTCACAAATTCTGCGCCGACGTCATTGCTCCAGCCGGCGCCTTGCCCACTCCAGCGACCTCCACTGCGGCTGTTGCTGCTGTCTGCTCGTACGACCTGCCGCCGCTGCTGTTCGAGACTCGTCGAGCAGCCGCGCGGTGCTTTCGCCGTCCCGTCTCTCTCCTCCTTCGCTGATTTCCAACGGCAAAATACAACACCACCGCTGCCAATGCCGCGACGCAGCAGGAGCTGCTGCTGCTGCTCGCTGATTCACCCTTCCTCCGTCGCAGCTCCACATCGGTTCAGCCCGGAGTGGATCCCGTTCTATCGCTGCCTTGCTCCATCCGAAATCATGCCACCGCGAGACTCCATCGCGTTCCAGCAGTGATTTCTTCATCGTCGCAGTCAGCCCCGCCCCTGTTGCCCGGTGCTGTTTTCGCGGTGTTACCCGCTGTTCAGCAGGCTGTAGCACCGGTGACCTCCAATTCACACCACCGCCGTCCTGCTGCATATCTCTCTTTCTCGCCGTCTCCCTTCCTTAGTTGGCAGCTCCTCCTTCGGTCAGAACGCAGCCTCGTTGCTTTCACACTGTTATCTCCAGCCATCGTCACTCCGTCCAGCCTCATCGCCTAGTGCAGCGGTTGCCGCTGCGTGCGCCCCACATACCATCCGTCGCCGCGAGACTCCGCCTTCGTCATCTCCTCTCTCTCTTCCTTGATAGATTCAAAACCGCCTCCATAAATTTGGATGTGTGTAACGTGAAAGTAAATAGATTATTGCTGAAACTGATTTAGTTCCGAATTTTCAGCTAGCGCAGATCATGGCCTGAAAGATTTTATAGAGCTGAAATTTTTGTGTTGGCCGTTTAATTCTTTATGGAATAATTGGGCTTTCAAAAGTAGTTTCATAAAAAGAATTGGGCTAGGAAAAATAAATAAATTGGGTAGAAAAAGAATGATTGGTATAGGCCCCAAAATGATTATATCCTTCTATCGATTAACGAAACGAAGGCAAAAATTTTAGGTGCACAAACGATGTCACTACGAACAATAAAAAAAAGACAGAAAAAGTCGGGGTATTACAGCGCTAAACACCTACCAATCCTTGAACGGTAAGTCGTTCAAGTATCTCAACGTTTGGCAGGAAACGCGGTTCCACCCGAGGTATATGGGAGGCGTAACATCCTCCTCGAGCGGCTCCTCCAAATGGTCAAGGTCGGTATCCCTATCCGCATCCGGCTCCGAAGAAGTGGCTAGCCAATTCGCCGGAGCTAACTTGGGTAGCCCCGACGCCGGACCAAGCGGTTCCCAACGCCGACCGCAAGGAAGGAAGAAGGCGGCGGTCGACCGCTGGCGCTCCGCGACTCCATCGGCCCCCGCCCCCGAACCCGCACCCTATGTTCCACCTCCACCCTCGAACAACTCGTTGTGTGCCCTTTTGACCTAACTCAATATGGCCGATAGGTCAACTATGACCCCACGCAACTTTAAACGCACGAGGACATGATATTGGGTCTCAAAAAATAATTGGGGTTGGTGCCGCCGGATGCGTAGTATTCCTCGGGTAATAGTAGCCAATAATCATGTAATTTTTAATTTTTAGAAGTTTAATTATGTAATTTTTAATTTTTAGTATGTTAATTATTTAATTTTTAATTTTTAGGAATTTAATTATGTAATTTTTAATTTTTAGGATTTTAATTATGTCTTTTTTATTTTATTTGTAATTTGTAATATTTATTGTGGTTTTTTAATGAATTTTAGTATTATGGAAATGTTTTTGTGTAATTGAATTTTAAATTAATTGTGCTCGTCTTTGCGGAAGAGCACAACTGTGGGTGTTGTGCTCTTGCCAGAGAGCAGGCAGAAAAAGTGGGGTCGGGCCCACAACCGTGCCGCTGGCAAGAGCACGGTTGTGGATGCTCTTATAGCTTTAATCCATCTTGAAATTTACATCAAATACAATTTTTTTCTAAAAAATTTATGGTTTTATACGTGAAACATGATATATATATATATATATATATATATATATATATATATATATATATATATATATATATATATATATATATATATATACAGGGTTGCGTTAAAGATAGAACCATTCTTAAGTGTAGAACCTAGAACTCTACATATTTTATTCATTGGATGAGGAAAAAATGACGGTCAAGATTAAAAATCATACATATTAGACTATGTTTTCACGACATTCCGGACTCAACATGTGAAAAACTCACATGTTGATGGAAGAATGAACGAAACGAAGAAGAGTCCATGCATGCTTTATTTTTTCACTTCTCTGCATTCATCCATTAATAATAGTTTTGGTTGTAATGGGAAGTTGCTATGCAAATCAACACCATTGGATTAAAAGATCTAACGACCTCCGTTTGGCATTTGTTCTACGTTTAAGAATGGTTCTACGTTTAAGAATGGTTCTATCTTGATCACAATCCTATATATATATATATATATATATATATATATATATATATATATATAGGGAGATGATCAAAATAAGTATGTGTTTAAATTCAGAAATGCAGACCAAATCTTAGCCCTAGGATTAGATGATCTAATGGTCAATAATTAACCAAAAACACGGAAGGTCATAATTAAGCAATTTTAGGTCATATTATAATATTTGGGTTTAATGTCATGCTAAGATCGTTTTAGGTCATGCTTTGTTAGCATGACCTAAAAATTACCTAATTATGACCTAAAAGTGACCTAATTATGATATTGTTCTGCGTTTCTGTATTTAAATCTAGTTTTGAATAGATCGAAACCCTATATATATATATATATGGATGTATTCATTTCCTTTTTGTATATTTTCTCCTTTTTCCTTCTTGATCTCAGCCTCACGATTTTGTCATCCGATGGTTAGATTAGTGCCACATGTCATTTAATAATGCAGATTTTCCATTGAATAATGCACACCGACTAATAATGTAGATCATCTAGACCGTTGATGAATGAGATCTAACGGCGCATATTAAGAAGAATAAAGGATCCCATGGATGAATAGGAGAATAACGCTCCCCTATTATATTTATATATATATATATATATATATATATATATATATATATATATATATATATATATATATATATATATAGGATTGTATTCAAATCCTTTTCCTCTACTTAATCCAATTTCCTTTTTAATCTCAACCGTGTATTTGTGCTGATCCAATGGATTAAATATTTGAATGGAATTATAAGATTTTATGATTTATTAACGTGAGAAGGGTAGAATAGAGATTATCTATTCTAATTAGTTATGGAATGCTGCGAGATTTCCTCCGTGCGGATTATTGCAGTTTCTCAGAAAAATTGGTTCCAGATTTAGTTTAATTCCTTCTCCTCCGACGGAGTCGTGCCGGTGCAGAACGAATCGGGTCAATACGTACCGGGTCCCGTCGTGAACGGATTCCCCACTTTTGAAATGGATTACGCGGTGCCCAAGCCATTCATGTACAATTTCACCTCGCAATCCATCAGCCAGAGAGTATGCTCCTGTTCCCCTCTTTTGATTTGATAAACCCTAATTTGGTGGATATGCGCAATTGATTTTGAAATTGCTAATTACAGGTGTTGTCGTCGTCAATGGAGGTGGGGGTGGTGCCGGAGGCGGCGGAGAGCTTGGGGAAGAGCGAGAGCGTGGCGGTGCTGGGAATGGATAGAGAGGCGAGGGTGCTGAGGTACAGAGAGAAGAGGAAGAACAGAAAGTTCGAGAAGACGATTTGATACGCGTCGAGGAAAGCGTACGCGGAGACAATGCCGAGAATTAAAGGGAGATTCGCGTAGCGGTCTGAGCTGGAGGTGGAGTCGCACCTCGGTGGCGACGCTGCGTCGTACGGTTGTCCAAATATGCAAAAAGTTCGAGAAGATGATTCGATACGCGTCTAAAAAACGTTGTCCAAATACACGAGTTGTAGTAATTCGTCGGAGGTTGCACATAATGTATATTTTGCATAGTATAATGCGTAGTTTAGATTCTATAATGCATTCTTTGTGATATGTAATGAACATTTATCCTGACCCGTTTAATTTAAGTTGTGCCATGTGTCGTTGTTTGGCGAACGTTTCTTATTTTCCCTAAGGGTTTGATAAGCCTAGGGGCTAGGGTGTAGTATATTCTAAGTCTAAAAAACATTTTCCAAATACACGAGCTGAAGTAATTTGTCTGGGGTTGCGCATAATGTATATTTTGTATAGTATAATGCGTAGTTTAGGTTCTGTAATGCATTCTTTGTGATATGTAATGAACATTTATCCTGACCCATTTAATTTAAGTTGTGTCGTGTGTCGTTGTTTGGCGAACGTTTCTTGTTTTCCCTAAGGGTTTGACAAGCCTAGGGGCTAGGGTGTAGTATGTTCTAAGTCTAAAAAACGTTGTCCAAATACACGAGCTGGAGTAATTCGTTTGGGTGTCCACATGCATAACGCGTAGGTATATTTTAAAACAGATATACATAATGTACATATTGTGTAGTATAATGCGTAGTTTAGTTTCTGTAATGCATTATTTGTGGTATGTAATGAACATTTATCCTTACCCGTCTAATTTAGGTTGTGCCGTGTTTTGATGTTTTACACACATTTCTTGTTTTCCCTAAGGGTTTCACAAGCCTAGGGGCTAGGACGTAGTATGATCAAAGTCTAAAAAACGTTGTCTAAATACACGAGCTGCAGTAATTCGTCTGGGGTTGCACATGCATAGCGCGTAGGCATTTTTAAAAACAGATATAAATAATGTACATATTATGTAGTGTAATGCGTAGTTTTAGTTTCTGTAATGCATTATTTGTGATATGTAATGAACATTTATTCTGTCTCGTTTCATTTAAGCTGTGTCGTGTTTCGATATTTAGCGCACGTTTCTTGTTTTTCCTAAGGGTTTAACAAGCCCAGAGGCTAGGGTGTAGTATGTTATAAGTCTAAAAAATGTTGTATAAATACACGAGCTGCAGTAATTCATCTCGGGTTGCACATGTATAGCGCGTAGGTATTTTTTAAAACAGATATACATAATGTACATTTTAGTGTAGTATAATGCGTAGTTTAGTTTCTGTAATGCATTTTATGTGATATGTAATGAACATTTATCCTGATCCGTTTAATTTCAGGTGTGCCGTGTTTCGATGTTTGGCGCATGTTTCTTGTTTTCCCTAGGGGTTTAACAAGCCTAGGGGCTAGGGTCTAGTATGTACAACAACAACCACGTGATGCATAAAACAGGAAAAATAATGCATTCAAATAGCCAAATAATGTATAAAATCACTCAAATAATGAACATACAAATATTGCATTCATTCTTAGACTCGTGTACAACAGCAGTCTATTGATGCATAAAACAAGATAAATAATTCATAGAAATAGCTAAATAATGTACAAATATTGCATTCACTCTTAGACTCATGTACAAGTTCCGTGACGTCTTCCTTCTGCCGTGGAGTTAAACTCTTTATACAATTCAGAAACTCTGTAGGGGTTCGTCGACAATACAGATGGTCGACGTTCCTACCCCTTAGTTTCCTATCCTCCGTCTCTTCCGGAGCTGTACTAGTCCCGGCCTCTGATAAGCGCTCCCTGAATTTATGGTTAATTCCTACTGGCAGTATATCATCGACCGCCTCGTCGATGTCCAATCTTAGCTACTTTCATGTTGTACAACATACACAATAATAACATACAATTAGTTACATAATTTACAGACTGGATAAAATAATGTGGACAGTTATACTGCATTCACTTATATACCATTGTACAGAAGCATCAAAATAATGCCTAAAAACTGATACATAATGCATTTTAATAATCAAATAATGTTCAGAATAAATCAACAAATGCACCAAGAATATTGCAATCACTCATTGTCTCATGTCCAACAACAGTCACATAAAGCATAAACCATGTTAAATAATGCACTAAAATAACTAAATAATGTACAGATCCGGCCAAGTAATGAACATACAAATATTCAATTCACTCTTTGACTCATGTACAACAGCAATCACATGATGCATAAAAAGGATAAATAATGCATTCAAATAGCCAAATAATGAACAGAATCACTCAAGTAATGAACATATAAATATTGTACTCATTCTTAAACTCGTGTACAACAGCAGTCAAATGATGCATAAAACAGGATATATAATGCATAGAAATAACTACATAATGTACAGATTCGATCAAGTAATGAACATACAAATATTGCATTCACTCTTTGACCCATGTACAAGATTACGGAATATGACATTCACCTATTCACCCATGTACACAAGCATTCACATAATACCCAATACTTGATAAATAATGTAAACTATTAGCTAAATAATGTCCAGATTCAATAAAATAATGCACACAAGAATATTGCATTCAGCCATTCACCCAAGTACACAAGCAGTCACATAATGCTCAATACTTGACAAATAATGTAAATTACTAGGTAAATAATGTACAAATTCAATAAATACTGCACACAGAAATATTGCATTCACCCATTCACTCATGTACACAAGCAGTCAAATAATCCCTATTAATTTATAAATAATGAATACTAATAGTTAAATAATGTATAGATTCAATCAAATAATGCGCATAGGAATATTGCATTCACCTAATCACCCGTATACCCAATCAATCAAGTAATGAACATATAAATATTGTATTCACTCTTAAACTGATGTACAACAGCAGTCAAATGATGCATAAAACAGGATTGCAATATTTACATCAATACCAGGAATTCTATATGCAAATGAAATAGATCCCTCACCTTCCAGCCGACGTTGGTTGAGATCTTGAAGGGTAGTGTTTTGCGTGAGGTGGCTCTGCAAAATCACTCAACATCAGTTATATTAATGCACACAATCATGCAAATAATGTACAAACTCGACTACATACTATTCTCAGTGACCACCACCAGCAGATATAGAATTCATCTAACGATGCATATAATGAATTTAGACAGACAGATTAATCGGTTGAATCGTGGTGTGGGTGGTGTATTACGGGCAAAAACACGGACACACTTGTAACAACTCGTAGATTGAATCAGTCCAATAACAATCGAAAAACACTACCTCTAGAAGCAAACGCGGTGATATCTTTTTCAAAACAGCAACGGAACACTCGTTGAATTTCAGAATGAGGTGAGCCCTTGCGTGGTGGCGGCTAGGGTTTTACTATCGGTGGGAAATTGAGAACGGAGCGGGAGAGAGAAGCGGAATTTGATTCGGCGTTGCGTAGATGGAAAGTAGTGGGTGAATCCCGCGTAAATCTCACCCAGAACGTTTGCGTTTTTTTAGAACATAAAATTACTAATTAACCCTCATAATGAACGAAAATCACTAAATAATGAAGTACGGGATGGTTAAGTAGGATTGTAATCCGGAACGTCCATCCTCCAGATCGGACGCTCCAAATCGAGAAGCAACTTAAATCTAATGCACGAAAAAGACTTTAACACGACCCTATATATATATATATATATATATAGTCGTGATCATATGATAACCCCTAAATATCGTAATAACCCTATAACTAAATCTGGACCACACATATTTCTAATCATGCTGTTGAGATTCACACTTAGATTTACTTCATAAAAAAAGACGGAGGGTAAATATGTCATTTCGCTCATTTAATTTCTGAATTTCGCCAAATATCACGTAAAATGATAAAATGATATATGTTAGGTTTATTGCATAGAATGATAGTTTTGCCGGATAGAATGATACTCTACTTCATAAAAAAGGCGGAAGGGTAAATATGTCATTTCGCTCATTTAATTTTTGAATTTCGCCAAATATCTAGTAAAATGATAAAATGATATATGTTAGGTTTATTGCACAGAATGATAGTTATGCCGGATAGAATGATACTTTGAGTTGATAAAATGATACTCTGAACGATAAAATGATACTCTGAATTTTGCCAAATATCACGTAAAAAGATAAAATTATAAAATGATAGGTTTATTGCATAGAATGATAGTTTTGCCGGATAGAATGATACTCTGAGTTGATAAAATGATACTCTAAATTTCGCCAAATATCACATAAAATGATAAAATGATAGGTTTATTGCATAGAATGATAGTTTTGCCGGATAGAATGATACTTTGAGTTGATAAAATGATACTCTGAGTGATAAAATGATACTCTGAATTTTGCCAAATATCACGTAAAATGATATGTTTATTGCATAGAATGATAGTTTTGCCGGATAGAATGATACTCTAAGTTGATAAAATGAAACTTTTGACTGACTGATAAAATGATAAAATGATAGGTTTATTGCATAGAATGATAGTTTTGCCGGATAGAATGATACTCTGAGTTGATAAAATGATACTCTGAATGATAAAATGATACTCTGAATTTCGCCAAATATCACGTAAAAAGATAAAATTATAAAATGATAGGTTTATTGCATAGAATGATAGTTTTGCCGGATAGAATGATACTCTGAGTTGATAAAATGATACTCTGAATTTCGCCAAATATCACGTAAAATGATAAAATGATAGGTTTATTGCATAGAATGATAGTTTTGCCGGATAGAATGATACTCTGAGTTGATAAAATGATACTCTGAATGATAAAATGATACTCTGAATTTCGCCAAAATATCACGTAAAATGATAAAATGATAGGTTTATTGCATAGAATGATAGTTTTGCCGGATAGAATGATACTCTGAGTTGATAAAATGATACTCTGAATTTCGCCAAATATCACGTAAAATGATAGGTTTATTGCATAGAATGATAGTGTTGCCGGATAGAATGATACTCTGAGTTGATAAAATGATACTCTGAGTGATAAAATGATACTCTGAATTTCGCCAAATATCACGTAAAATGATAAAATGATAGGTTTATTGCATAGAATGATAGTTTTGCCGGATAGAATGATACTCTGAGTTGATAAAATGATACTTTTGACTAACTGATAAAATGATAAAATGATAGGTTTATTGCATAGAATGATAGTTTTGCCGGATAGAATGATACTCTGAATTGATAAAATGATACTTTGAATGATAAAATGATACTATGAATTTCGCCAAATATAACGTAAAAAGATAAAATTATAAAATGATAAGTTTATTGCATAGAATGATAGTTTTGCCGGATAGAATGATACTCTGATTTGATAAAATGATACTCTGAATTTCGCCAAATATCACGTAAAATGATAAAATGATAGGTTTATTGCATAGAATGATAGTTTTGCCGGATAGAATGATACTTTGAGTTGATAAATTATACTCTGAATTGTAAAATGATACTCTGAATGATAAAATGATACTCTGAATTTTGCCAAATATCACCTAAAATGATAAAATGATAAAATGATAGGTTTATTGCATAGAATGATAGTTTTGCCGGATAGAATGATACTCTGAGTTGATAAAATGATACTCTGAATGATAAAATGATACTCTGAATTTCGCCAAAATATCACGTAAAATGATAAAATGATAGGTTTATTGCATAGAATGATAGTTTTGCCGGATAGAATGATACTCTGAGTTGATAAAATGATACTCTGAATTTCGCCAAATATCACGTAAAATGATAGGTTTATTGCATAGAATGATAGTGTTGCCGGATAGAATGATACTCTGAGTTGATAAAATGATACTCTGAATTTCGCCAAATATCACGTAAAATGATAAAATGATAGGTTTATTGCATAGAATGATAGTTTTGCCGGATAGAATGATACTCTGAGTTGATAAAATGATACTTTTGACTAACTGATAAAATGATAAAATGATAGGTTTATTGCATAGAATGATAGTTTTGCCGGATAGAATGATACTCTGAATTGATAAAATGATATTTTGAATGATAAAATGATACTATGAATTTCGCCAAATATAACGTAAAAAGATAAAATTATAAAATGATAAGTTTATTGCATAGAATGATAGTTTTGCCGGATAGAATGATACTCTGAGTTGATAAAATGATACTCTGAATTTCGCCAAATATCACGTAAAATGATAAAATGATAGGTTTATTGCATAGAATGATAGTTTTGCCGGATAGAATGATACTTTGAGTTGATAAATTATACTCTGAATTGTAAAATGATACTCTGAATGATAAAATGATACTCTGAATTTTGCCAAATATCACGTAAAATGATAAAATGATAAAATGATAGGTTTATTGCATAGAATGATAGTTTTGCCGGATAGAATGATACTCTGAGTTGATAAAATGATACTTTTGACTGACTGATAAAATGATAAAATGATAGGTTTATTGCATAGAATGATAGTTTTGCCGGATAGAATGATACTATGAGTTGATAAAATGATACCCTGAATGATAAAATGATACTCTGAATTTCGCCAAATATCACGTAAAATGATAAAAGGATAGGTTTATTGCATAGAATGATAGTTTTGCCGGATAGAATGATACTCTGAGTTAATAAAATTATACTTTTGACTGATAAAATGATACTCTGAATTTCGCCAAATATCACGTAAAATGATAAAATGATAGGTTTATTGCATAGAATTATAGTTTTTCCGGATAGAATGATACTCTGAGTTGATCAAATGATACTTTTGACTGACTGATAAAATGATAAAATGATAGGTTTATTGCATAGAATGATAGTTTTGCCGGATAGAATGATACTCTGAGTTGATAAAATGATACTCTGAATGATCAAATGATACTCTGAATTTCGCCAAATATCACGTAAAATGATAAAATGTTAAAACGATAGGTTTATTGCATAGAATGATAGTTTTGCCGGATAGAATGATACTCTGAGTTAATAAAATGATACTTTTGACTGATAAAATGATAAAATGATACTAACGGCAGATAGAATGATACTTTGAGTTGATAAAATGATACTTTTGGCGGATAGAATGATAGTTTTGTCAGATAGAATGATACTTTTGGCTTATAATGATAGTTTTGTCATTTTATAGGTCGAAGTATCATTTTATCGGCTGCGAAATTAAATGAGCGAAATGACAGTTTTACCCCCGCGCTTTTTTTTATGAAGTAAATCTAAGTTTGAATCTCAACCGCATGATTAGAAATATGTGTTGTCCAGATTTAGTTATAGGGTTATTACGGAAATTGGGATTATCAATTTAACGCACTTATATATATAGGGATGTATTCATTTCCTTTTTGCATATTTTCTTCTTTTTCCTAAACCCTAAACCCATAATGCAGATTTTCTGTTGAATAATGCACATCGACTAATAATGCACCATTATAGTGTAATAATGCAGATCATCTGGACCGTTGATGAATGAGATCTAACGGCTCATATTAAGTAGAATAAAGGATCTAAGGGATGAAAAGTAGAATAACGCTCCTGATCCGACCTCATCCGAACTATGAACTGTTTTTTTTATATATTTCTAAAAGGGTTAATTATGTTTTGAGCCCTCAGTGTCCTGAATTTACATAGAAATGTACTCGACTTATTCAATTATTTGAGTTCCAAGGATATTTTTTTATACTCGAGGATCCCCTCTTTGAATATACTTTGTCCACCAAATATTGTTTACATGACTCAGCGTGAGTTTTAAGAAATTGAAAAAATGATTGGTGGAAAAAGTTAGTCGAATATGAGTCTTATTTTTATATACATGTCCATAGACTTTGGTTTAATACTGAGAAATGGATTTTTGCACTTTTTGAACTTTTTTCTACCAAAATACATTCCAGCCTTTAAATATAAATAATTTTTTTATTTGCAAATATTTTGAAACCTTTAAATAAAACTTAATGGACATTTTAGTCTATTGTGGTGATAGAAATATAAATAAATTTTTTATTTGCAAGTATTCTGAAACCTTTAAACAAAATTTTAATAAGTTAAATTATCCTATGTAGATTGATTTATTTGTATATAAATTTTATTTTATTTCTTTGCACATTTAGAAAAGAAATGGTAAAAGTCTATTGTTACAAATAAACTAAAATGTCCCTTTAAGATTGGAGGGTAGTTTGGACTAGAAAATGTCGAAAAATGCAACACTCCACCATTGATATTAAATCAAAATCTACGTGTGGCAATATTTTTTAATGTTTAAATATCATATTTAATAAGTTTAGGTAAAGAAAATATAGTTTCAGTCATATAAAAATGTTTCAATGTATATTTTGAGTGTAACCTCCTTATCTGGTTAATTTAATAATTGAATAAGTGATGTATAAATTTCATATTAGTATAAAATCCTTGATTTTATAACCTTTTTATATATAAAGATGATTAATTTCCTTTACTTGGAAAACGGAAAAAATCGCAATATAATGTCTATATATATTTATACAACATGAATAACTATTTGTATAATATACATGCTTAACAAAAGTGTATGAAACAACTAAAACGTTCCAATTATATCACACTTCCTATATATGCTACAACTAGCAAATCCAAAAGTATTACCCAAACGCAAAAGTTTAGCTGGTGACCTGACTTGAGCAACTATACAAAAGAGCAAAAGGGCTAGTCTACTCACCTAATTCGCAGGGGGAAGGAAAGGACTGAGCTTCGACAAGTTCAGTATACTCACCATTAGAGCCTACTTTGCAGAGTTAAGTAAACGTTAGGAATCCTTACATTTTCATTATATTATTTACTATATCCGTAAAAAAATAAACATAGTTGTATATGACACGATTTTAATGTATAATTGGTAAAGTAACAGAGAGGAGGAAAAAGTAAGGAGGAGGAGTATTAGTGGATGGGGTCCACATATTAGTAGGATTCTAATGTTTAAAATTTTCCATATTTAGAAATTGATCTATTTTTAGTGGACGACCGAAAATGGTAAAACTAGTCTATTTTTTGTGGATGGAGATAGTATGAAAAGACTCCAGCACCAACATGATCCTATCCACGTGCATATATTTAATATTAGAAGCAAACCATAATATAATCTTACATGTATGTCATTAATCTTTGATATAATCGAATTTACCTGAGTCATAATTACATATTAATTCATGAAATATTTATGATAGAATACAAAATAAATTGCATATTGCCAATTATCGAGTGAAACACAAAGAATATATGACAACCTTATCCAGTCACCAACACACATATGAAGATCACCAACAATTTCACATATTTAAATACATATAGCTCCCTTTAAGTGCTTAGTGACAGATTAGGGTGCGCAGACTAGATCACATACAGACACATGCACAGATTTAGCCCATGAGTGAACTCCACATACTACTCATTGAGGGTGCAGACAGATAATCAGACCATCTGTGAGGGTGCATATTAGATATATCAGATAACAAATGATTCTCATTTCAATTATCAAGAAGACGAGTGATCACAAATAATATTTGTAAAGTGTTGGTGTACAAATAAGATTAGTTATATTTATTTAATTAAAAATATGTAAAATTAATTAATTTAAATTAAACTCATTTATTTAATTTGATATATGACATAAATTATACTCCATCCAACCATGAAAAATAGTCTCATTTGTGGATGACACGCTTTGCTGTTAGATCCATTTAGTGCTATACAACACCAATGTCATCTTATTTCAGTAAGGGTTAGAAATATATAAACTAATATTGCATCCTTTCACGATAGGTATTTCAAGGCCTATATAGGTTGTGAATATATGTTTTTCCTTTGTTCAAAACTGACCGTGTTACCTTAAATTGGACGACGCTGACAATCAATCTAATAAAACAAAGACTTAGACTTGTTATGTGATAAGGCTTGTTTCATGCATTGGTTATGGGGCAAATTTCTGTGTTTTCGGAGCTAACATGTGTTCCTAAGTTTAGGTGCGTAAGAAATCTGCTAGACCCAAAGATTTGTGCAAATTGACATGGCAGATGCAATCGAGTGAATTTGAAGTGAAGTACCAGAAGTCGCCGCACGGACCTATGAGAATCAGAAAGATGGAGATGGGAGCAGAATGAGAGCAAATGAGCAAATTTTAAAGATCCTTCTCAGGGGTACAATTGTCAAATCAGCCAGAAGACGCCCTAGGGATCAGAGCCTCACCTATATAAAGGGATGGATATCCAAAGAAGAGGCAGTTCTACTCTTATCTCAAGTTTCCTGAGAGCACAATCCACTTCAATTCTACTTCATTTTTTCTGCGTACTTGGTTATGGGGTGAATTTCTGGCTGTTGTGGTGTGTCTTGTTCGTGTTTAGCCGTGTTACACTGTCCCAAGTGGGCGAAGAAACAATTTCCAATTTCTGTTTTAGTTTAACTTTTATGCTTTGAATCATTTTCGTAGCTGAATTCCGAAGTTATTGTTGATGTTTTGTTAAGCTCGGCGTTGCACCTTTGTGTTTGAACTTACCTGAATGCTATGGATGTTTCTGTTGACGTCTCTTTGGATCTCGAGGCGTTGATATTGGGTCTTTACTGTTTTGGATGCGTTTAGCAATTGATTGGATGCTGGGTGTTGGAATCGGTTGTATTCGAGTTGGACTTTGAAGATCTGAGTTGAGGAGGATGGATCTGAATGTGGTGATGTTGGGATTTGGTGTTGAATTTGAGTTTGAGTTGGCGGATCTGATCTTCTTTGTTTTAATTATGCATGGTTATGGCTTGTTACTGTTCATTCCCAATTCTGCTTGGTCGAGTAGAGTAGAATCTGGTAGTTTCATGCTTAAATTTCACTGTTATGTCTTGATCCGAAGTTTAATATGTTTGATGCCCTGTTCCGCTCTGCTCTTTTTGTTGGTCTCGCAAAGAAGATGAACTAGTTTAGTAGTTAGGATCAGATCTGCATCTTGCTTTATTCTTTTTACTTTTACAGCTTTTCTGCCACCCACCCTAGTCAGTTTAGGAAATCTGGTCTCCACTTGCTTTTGCATATTGTTTTGGCTATTTCTGGAAAAGTTAAACATGATCGTTTAATTGCAAGTGTTTTCAGTTGCTTAGTTTAGATTGAAATATTTACTCATGTTTGATATTCATGCACACTTCTGTACGTTTCTTGTCCGCTAGGTCAAGTAGATAGAATAGTCTTTTAATTCCGCTGAACCTAGTAGATTTATGCTTAACCCACTAGTTGCGTGGCAGCAACCGAACACTTTCCAAAACCTCCAAACACATTCTTCACACATACAACCCTGTGAGATTCGATCCTTACTTCCATGTAGTAGCCAATAGTGTAGTGGGATAAGGTTTTGATAGTAGCTTGATAGTGCACCCGACGACATCCAAAAAGGTGTAAGATCTGCTTGACCTGATGGTTTATTGAATCTACCGGACCCTTTTGTGGTTTTACTTGTTTACCTACAGTGTGTGCAAAAAATTCTCGCTCTTCATTATGTTTCTTATATATTTAAACATGTAAAACAACCATTAAATGTAAACATAACACAATTATGACAATATCCAATCACTCTAAAGGTGATTTCTAGTATACCAAACTCTAACATGATGTTGATAGTTGTGAACATTGTTAATATCATTTATAAATAAATTTTTCAAAACTTATGAACTAGATTTGTTGTTACCATTTTAAGTTATGTTTCTATTTCTAAATATGCGGAGTATGTTTTTGGTGATTAAAATTTATGAACTACTACTATTTGTTTATTAAATTGTTTTGATTAACTATTTAATAGAAATATTAATATTTTTCATATTAAAAATACATGTTAAAGTATGAATATTTTGTTTTATTTGAAATTTGAAAAATATTATAATTAGCATTTGTATTATTTTTTACAAATTTTTAAACATGATTATTTATGTATATCTAATAAAGTGATAGTATATGCTCCCTCTGTCCTTATGTAAGCGCACATTTTTTATATCTTATTCTAATTAACATATATTATGAAATATAAACATCGTTGTCTCCACTTTATTTTGTCTTACTTTTATTATTCTCCATTCAATTCATAAATAAAAAAAGTATAAAATTCTCTGCCGAAATGGAAATGCTCCACTTAAAGTGGGACGCGAGTAGTACATTTTTTTTATTTTTTATTTGTAAAGTATGCATAGCACAATTAATAATACTAGTTTTAAGTAATACATGAACGTGAGTCACCAATTTTTTCAACTCACTTACTTTTTATGTCCCATGGTAGTTTTATCATATTTGTTTTTAGGTAGTCTCAAAGTAGTCGGGTTGTAACCTTTTTTGAAAATTTTTTATCCTCTCTCCTATTGATTTTTCTTTCTTTTTTATTTTATTTTTTTCATATTTTATTCTCTTCATTTAATCTCTAATAATGTATATTTTAATTTTCGTGCCGGAAAAATGCTCCAACTAAGATGAGAACGGATAGAGTAAATTTTGGTTAATAACCCGAGGAGGGAGTATATTTTAATGACAAACTCCGTCCGTCTCAACTAAGATGACACACTTTCCTTTTTAGTTTGTTCTAACAAAGATGACACATTTCTATTTTTGGTAACTTTTTCTTTCCAATTAATACATCCAACCACTTTATTCTTTCTAGAGTTAAATATTCAACTCTCTTTATCTCTCCGTTTAATACTTACACCCACTCTTTTTCCTTCCCATTAAAGTCCTGTTTAAGAAAGATGGGATATGAAAAGAGGGTCATATTAGGTTGAGATCTTTGGACCTAATTGAGAACTAAGAAGCATTTTCAGCCACTCTTTTGGACCGAAATATTTTCGCGCGATGTCAACTACGGAGACATTATGTCAACTAGGGGGCATAATTGTCATTTTCGCGCGATGTCAACTACAGAGACATTTTGTCAACTACGATGTCAACAACAAACGTTATTTATGTCAACTATTATGTCAACAACAACATTTTACAAACAATTAATGTCAACAATAAATATTTTCATGTCAACGACCTATATTATTTATGTCGACAATAACGTTTTACATATAATATATGTATATATATATATGTAGTTGACATGTATTATATATGTAATTGACATGAATTTTACACATCGTTGACATTATATGTGTATAATTGACATGAATTGTATATGTAGTTGACATGAATTATATATGTAGTTGACATGGATTGTGCACATAGTTGACATTATATGTGTGTAGTTGACATGAATTGTATATGTAGTTGACATTATATATGTGTACTTGACATGAATTGTATATGTAGTTGATATAGATTATATATGTAGTTGACATTATATGTGCGTAATTGACATTAAAAAGGGAGATAACTAAATCTTTAATCCAACCCTTAGCAACTAAGTCTCAACTGGGGAATATCACCAAACACCTAGAGTGCATTATGATTAAGCTTGATTTCCCAATCCAACTCACATCCAACACAATTGATTATCCAAACCCTAAAATTTCCAATTCCATAAATGAATCAATAATTAAGCTCACAAAAAGCTTGAAGAACACTTAGACAAATTTTGCCATCATTATTCCCAATACCCGTGAGTCAATTAAAACTGAAATGTTACAAAGCAATGATTGCGAAACGACACCAGTCAGGTGATTACGAGGTAACGAGATAACTTGAAGGTTCTGAAGCAAACCTATCGTTGCCGGAACCACGCCAGACAACATATTATCGCCGACACTGATGTTAATGAGGGACGAGCAGTTCGAAAGTGCTGACGGAATTGTTCCGTGGACGTTATTAGCGTCGATCAACAAATTCAAAAATAATTCAAAAATAACAATAAAAATACTAATTAAAAGAAACAAATGAAAAAGGCTTGCTAAGTAAAGAATTACGCGCTACTTAGCAACGTAATTCGAGAGATTCTGCGGAGGCTTGAGTCGATCTCTCGGTCTCAAGGTCCTTGCTGTTGTTCTGGTTTGCTGCTGTTGCAGCGGCTCTTCCCTCCCTGGCTGATCGCCCTTCATTGATGGAGTTTCCGAGTTGACTTCATTCGCTGTTGCAGTGCTCTGTAGTGGCTCATCGGAGTGGCTGGAGATACTCTTATCAACTCCCCCCGGTTGGGAATCTCCTTGTCAGCCATCGGAGTTGACGCCATTTTTGAACGGCTTCCACATTTGCATAATGCTCCTTGTGATATGACGACGCCACCCGCCTGCGAGGGCCCTATTTTTGACTAAAATACGCAATTGGGTGCTTGTCTTGGGTCAACACTGCCCCAATGCCTACATCTAACGAGTCGGTTTGGATACAAAATTGCTTCTCAAAATCCGGAATGCTTAAAATCGGTGCTGATGTCATTGCCACTTTGAGGGCAGCAAATGACGTCTCTGTTGCCGGAGACCACGCGAACGCGTCCTTTTTGAGTTGGTCGGTGAGAGGGGCAACAATTATTGCATAATTGGCCATGAATCGACGGTAGTAACCTGTTAATCCGAGAAAACCCCTCAACTGCTGCACTGTTTTCGGTTGAGGCCACGTTGTCAAAGCGTCGATCTTCCTAGGGTCCGCCTTAAGGATGCCATCAGAAACTAAATGACCCAGGTACTCTACAGTGCTACTGAAGAATGAGCATTTGGAGAGTTTGACGAAAGAATTATGAGCTTGCACCAAGGATAACACCTCTGCGAGGTGTCTGCAATGATCATCCAATGTCGAGCTGTACACCAAGATATCATCGAAGAAAACAATGACACACTTACGTAGCAAAGGTTGAAAAATACCATTCATCGTCGCTTGGAAAGTTGACAGTGCATTTCTGAGGCCGAAAGGCATCACCAAGAATTCAAAGTGCCCGTCGTGAGTCCGGAAGGCTGTTTTAAACACATGTGCTTAGTGCATCCGGATCTGATGGTAGCCTAACCGAAGATCCAATTTTGTGAAAAACTTTGCATGTCCCAAATCGTCGAATAATTCATCCGACGTTGGAATTGGGAAGTGATCAGGAACCGTGGCAAATTGAGAGCCCGATAATCAATCCAAAACCTGAACGTACCGTCCTTCTTATGGATAAGCAAAACCGGCGAGGAGAAAGGGCTTTGACTGCGCTGGATTATACCTTGATCTAGAATTTCCCGAACCAGCCACTCAATTTCGTTTTTCTGAAAATATGGGTAGCGATAAGGGTGGACATTTACTAGTTTAGCATTTGGAAGCAGATGAATACGGTGATCAAACTCTCTGCGCGGAGGCATACCGGACGGCACACTGAAAACCGGGCGAAACTGTTGGGGTTTGGTGCCCCTTGCACAGCGGAAGACATGCATTCACAAATAAATCATACATGTGGATCTATTTGACCGATTATGGGATTAATTGATTCACATGTTAATCATTGAATTGCATACAAGAACGCACAAAAATCATGCTTAAGGAATTAAAATCTAAATTCATGATATTCGACGGTTTAGGATTACCGATCTGATTCTCCAAAGAATCGACGATTGCTTGCGCCTTCTCCACGTGATGTTCTTCGTACTCGACCACGAATCTTCTAATCTGTATCCCGAACTCAGAATCTGACCTTTGGGTGGGCAAAACTTGTCAGAATCGAAAAAGGCATGACTAGAAAGAAGACAGAATATCAGTTTTCTCAAAAACCGATTTTTCGTCAACTCCCACTTGGGAGCACGAAAATTAAGAGTAAAATCAACCTTAATCTTCTTTCTAATCTCCTTTTATATAGAGTTATTATGGGCCAGATTAGGGATCCATGGAGGTTGGACTTGGGCCAAACTTGTTGGACTTTTACTAATTAAATTGAGCCCCAATTTAATACAATTCCAATAGAATATTATTATCATCCACTATAGTATAATAATATTGACTGCCCGTCCAATCCCAAATTACGAGTAATCCGGGCATTACCTCTTTAATTAATTATTTCCTGTGTTTAAGATATAAATATTCATTAATTAGTTTAAGTCTGCTATTTGACTTTAATTAATTAATATCTTTTTCCAAGAGTTGTCTAGTTCAAAATCTTTATTTATTATTCTGGAATAAATTCCAACCGGCCGGGTTTCTGAATAAAAAAATCTTTTTCGAACACCTCTTGAGGATATTATCAAACTGGACTCACCCAGCACACGATTCATTGCAATAACAATACTAGCACCTATAGACATAGATCACCACTACCCAAGATATCAGGATTCTTGGATTGCGAAAAATCCGCACCATTTGATAAATCAAAGTAGTGCATAATCAATATCGTATGCTCAATGTTATGTCAACAATGATTAAGAAATAACAATCACCGAGACCTCGTCTTTCAGTAAATAGCAAGAAAGACTTATCTCAACTGTTAGATCCTTCAGTGCTATTCCACACCAGTGTCGTTTATTTCCTAAGGTAAGAAAACATGCGGACTGACTGCAACCTTTCATGATAGGTAGCCAAAGCCCATCTAGGTTGTGAAATTCTATTTCTCTTCTACAAAGGACCGACTGTGTCATCTTCTGTGAACGTCGTTCACGACCAGTATACTATGCAGAAGAATTAGTCTTATTTGCTTCTTATACATTTAAATGTTTGAGAAACATCTTATAAATGCATAAGCAAGCACCAATGCGATAAAATTACTTCTTCTCGCTTTAGGTTAAAAGTGGATTGTAGAGTTTATTTGTATACAAGCAATTCTATTCGTTCAACATGCTCGAAACATGCTTTTGAGTATACCAATCCTAACAATCTCCCACTTATACTCAAAATTATGCTTTTGAGTATACTCACTGCCAAAACTCTCCCACTTATACTCTAAGCAGGTCTCGGACCATGATACATCGAACTACCATATTTTCACCTCATGTGTAAAACATGTTGCCATATAGGCATTTTGTGAACAGTTCTGCCAGGTTGATCTCTGATGATATCTTGGAAACCATAACGTCTTGCTGCGCACTTAATCCTTAATTAATTTCATACTTCATCTCTATGTGATTGCTTAGCTTTATCAGATCTTGTTTCCCTCGAGTTAGACATATGACTAGAGTAGTTATAACAAAATATAATACTCATACACATACTCAGAATTACGGTCAAAGCTATTAGGAAGTTACTGAGATTAACAACTACCTTAGTAGTTTATGATGAAACCACACTTGTAATTTTCATGATAGAGTGTATGATATAATCACACTCCTTCATGACTCAATTTTCAACTCCTAACGTTAACACATAGTCAAAGGATAACTCGATCATCAATCAATTATAAAATCGAGTCGATGTAACCTAAAGGACATAACATGGATGTCTGGTAAACTAGAGCATACCGTTTAGTCTTCTTCAAGTATTATAGTATATTCTTTACCCAATCCAATGTCATTGGCCATGGTTAAAAATGATATCATGCTTCTATGCCAACGACGAAGCTAATATCTAACTTAATACACATCATAGCATATATGAGACTTCCAATTATGGAACTTGTCTCATTCTTCTTGATCTCATTCAATGTCGAAAAACACTTGACTAGAGACAAAATAATTCCGTCTAGAAAAAGAAAAACCTTTTCTGGGAATTTTTCAATGCTAAAGTGTCTAAGTATTGTGTAGATGTAGGATTCTTTAAGAAAAAATACATTCTTTTTCTAGCAATCTAATGACACAGATGCTTAGAATGTAACTAGATTATCTTAAATCCATCATCCTTAAACTGGGTAGACGACCAGTTTCCTACGCTAGATAACCCTCTTAGTTGTTTATCAACTTTTATAGATGTCATCATCGTAGAGTACCAAGAATACCAAATATAGTGCACTTTCAACTTTCTTGCCCTGTATGACATAACCATTAAGATGTTCCATGTAGATGATCTCCTCAAGACTTCTACTTAAAGAAAACTGTCTTGACAATCATAGTACATACATCCTAATTTATGTAGGCTACAATAGACAATATACAGATCGACTTAGGCATAAATGGCAGGCGAGAATATAATTCTCTCTAGGTATAACCCTTTGCCATTATTCTAGCCTTTTGAGATCCATGCTTACACTTGCAGGTCCACTAGCTCCCACTGTCTGAAATAGTCTATGGGTAGTATCGCAAGTCTTGCAAACATTCTTGTCTATTTAAGATTGTTATTCATAATCTATCATCTTATCAAGAATGATTATCTGAATAAGTCATTGCGTCCTTGTAGTTACAGGGATTATGTTCGGGTTGATCTAAGACTGAGTCTTTAGACTCTTTTAGACCCATGAACTTGTTATGTTCGCATAGAACGCTCCCACTACGACACGACTCTTACAATCTTAGGTACAAACGTTGATTTTCTTAGTGCATAAGTTTCTAATGGTATGACTTCTTGGTTAAGATGGAAAATATATATTCTCATTATCTTGAGAATTATCATGTTTGTTAGGCTTGTAGTTCTTCTCATAATCTTCATCAAAGAATCTAGTATTCGTGTAAACAAACACATATCTTGCCGTGAAGATTATAGAACCTGTACCTTTTCTATCATTTGGGACAACCTTAAAACATACCTCAGTACACAACTCCAATTACTTGGATACCTTTTCCAAAACATGTCTTGGAATAACTCCACACCTTGAGATGTGCTGGACTAAACTTACCTCTAGTCCACAACTCGTGTGTTGTAGAAGGTACTGATGTTATGGTAGTTTCTTTAAGGTATAACTCGTTGTTTCCAACGTATATCCTATCAATGATAAGGTGTTATTGAGTAAAACTGTTCACTTATCGAACTTGTCTTCGAGAGACTTCGATATCTTCTTATATGACTATCCCATTCTTTAGAAGAATGCTTGGAGTAGTCAACTAGGATTTAGCTCCTACTACTGATCTTAACTCATTGCTCGTCTCCTATGGTATAAACCATTAAGACTTGCCAGTCTTTCTATGTCGCACCTCTATAAGTATTCTCAATCCCTTGAACCACCAAAAGATTCTAACTTATTGTGCATCAACCAGACTTACCTGACCTTCAAGCTATTTAACAAGTAAACAGTTAAAATCACGATAGTCACTTGAGTAAGACAAAATCAGTTTGAACAATTACTAAGTACTTTCTTGGCCTTATGATTAAGTACCATAAACACTTTATCATTCATTGTTTAAGAAGTTGAACTGTGGTGTTAAACTCAATCTTTTTGCAATTATATTGTTTAGATACTATGATGTATAATTTGTTTTTCTATGGTACTATGATAGATATTCGATCCACATTTCTCAATAATGCAAGCATTATAAAATGAAATTGAACATCGTAGGATCATAAATGAGTTTAGAAACTGAATATAAATTCATTCTAAACAAGACTGTACCAATAAAACAAAATCTCTAACATCAAAACAAAACAATAAAGTGAGCATAAATAAATAGCCCTCACTGCAACAACTGCCCAACTGGATCTAGATCTCTATTTTAGAAATTACATTGTTGTCTAAGTCATTGTCCTTTTATAGAAGAGGTCAATCCGACTTACAATGCATATTCTCTTTGCCTTTTCACCAAATTTTTCTTGCCTTTCTTGCTTTCAGCAGGCATTGATGACAATTCAGCTCTTCCATCTTCCCATTGCTAGTCTTCTGTTCGTTTGAACTAAGACATAAGAAAGATACAACCTTAATGAATTCGTCAGGTATCATGTTATATTCCTCCAATAGTAATAAAGTGAATATAATGCCAAAGGTTTCCAACTATTCAGTAAGAACCTTCATATAATCACTTCCTATTACATTTGGTGATGAACTGAGTGTAAAAACTATTTGAGTAACTGAATCAGAAGATTCATCAAAACTTTCTATCTCTTGTGGATGTTCCAATAGAATCTGGACAACGTTCTCATTGGATATTCCTTTATCATCGGCATAAACCAAGACTTGTCTCACTACTTAAAAGAGAGTAGTTTGACCTTCTTCTTCAAAGACCTTATCGAGTACATGCATAAAATGCATTCTCAAACTTTCTTTGCTGAATTTTGTTGAGGAAATGGAGGACATGAATTAGTGAGTACAAACTTTAAGTTTTCAGCAATGAGAATCTTATCTATTTAATATTTCCAGTCTATATATTTTTGGCCTTCGAGTTTGATTTCTTTAAGGTTCGCAGAAATTATTAAGAATTTGGCTGAGAAGAAATAAAATTATTTATCACATACTATGCTTAATACATAATCGCAAACAACCACAAAATAATTTATGTATCTCGCAACCTTGAAAACCAAAATAAGTACGCCTCTAGGGAGGTCATACAAATTCGGATTCCAACAATTTCCTGGTTACAATACCGACGGATAGACCAGAGACCACTAAGGTGGCATGGCCTCCAAATATTGCCTAAGCATTTACCATAAATATTTGCATCTAAGAATTTCATTTCTATTTTGATACTCCTTCTAGGGAAGGTCGTACGCCACTAACAAAATTCCATAGCTATTTTATAAATATGTTTAAACACATGAACTTGCAATTTCATAGGATTATGGCTCCGACTAGGGTGGGTCGCGATAACATTAGAAACTCGCTTCTAGTTTAAACAATTTACTATTATGAAGTCTAATCTTATGAACTTGCTATTTCGTAGGATTATTGCTCCCACTAAGGTGGGTCGCGATAATATTAGAAACTGCTTCATATATAGACCAATTTATGGAGACCATATACAACGCATTGTTGTAATTATCGCTTAGTCATTTTAAACATGGTTTTTACATAATTATCACATAAGTAGATAAGACAGATAATCCACTTAAAGCAGATTAATACCAAATAAACGAATAAATCCATTTAATTCATGGTAATTAGTCACACTGGATAATTATTTGAATTATTTGATTAATCTAGAGAGATTTAGTTAAATAATAAATTCCTTGTCTTATCCAAAATAGGAATTTCGGATATGATAAGATTTATCTTGGACAATGATTATCCAAATTAATTTAGAATTTATCTAGATAGAGTTTAATCTATCTAAATCCTTTTAGGATTATTCTAGATTTTACAAGGATAAAATCAAATCCTAAAATTCAAGATAAGACTAACCTTAGATTATCATTATCTAAATCATACTAGGATATTTTCAGAATAGAAACAAATCTATCCAAATCCAGGATAAAGATAAAATCCAATCATTCCAAGATTTAAAAAAAAACCTTAGATTATTTAGAATAAGAAACTAGAATATATCATACTATCTATTAGGATTTATTCTAGATAAAATTAACTTTATCAAAATCCAATTAGATAAGGATTATCTTGTATTATCTTAATCTAAATTTATCTAGGATATTTCTAAATAGAAATAAATCTATTTATATCCATAAAATTAGGATAACTAGAATTAATATCAATTAATTCAACTAGGATTTAACTAGATAGAACTAAACTTATCTTTAATCCAAAAGATAATTACTGTACTGGATTAGTTATTATCTAAATCTTCTAAGATATATTCAAGATAGATATAAATCTATCAATATATATAAGATAGAGATAAAACTTAATTATCTAAACCTACTAGGATATTTTCTAAATAGAATTAATTATATAAATATCCACAAGATAAAGATAAACATGGATTATAATTATCCAAATCTACTAAGATATTATCTATATAGATATAAATCTATCAATATCTACAAGATACGGATAAACTTAATTAAAATTTATCTTAGTCTATCCTGAATTTATTCACGTAGAATTAAATCTATATAAATCCATAAGAAAGAATAAAATTAATGATTATCCAAATTTATCTAGGATTTATCTAGAGAGAATCATATCTATCCAAATCCATAAAATAAGGATAAAATCTAAACATAATTAATTATTTATCTAGTCTATCTTGGATTTATTTATATAGAATTAAATCCTACAAAAATCCATAAGACAAAATAAAATAAATTAATTATTATCCTAATTTATCTAGGATTTATCTAGATAAAATTTAATCTATCTAAATCTATAAAATTAGGATAAATACCAATTAATCCACAAATTGTAGATAATCCAACTAAAATATACTCAAATCTCATTTTAATTCAAATATTGAATTATTCCAAAATTGAATCGAAGGATTTGAAAACCCTAATCAAATTTTGGAACGTGAAGTCACGAGATCAGGCGATGCGACGTCGCGCGGGTTCCACCCGTGCGAGCGTCGCGCATAGGGAAAAATACCCTAATTCAGCGCCGCTGCACTCCCACTGAACCCGCAGCCGCTGCTGCTCGTCTTCACAGAGCCTGCCGGACAGCGGTGCTGCTGCTGCTGCGTCGTCATCGCTGTCGCGACGTCTTCTTCGCAGCTGCCAGCACTGCTCCGTCGTCACCGGCGCTGCTGTTGCCTGCAGACGCTGCTCCTGGTCGCTGATCGCCTTACACGCGGACTGGATTGGACGTTCAAACAGCCTTTCCCATCACCGCTGGACGTCACAGCCTGCTCCGATTGCCGACAACCATTTCTGCGGCTGGATCGCCGCTAATCGCCTGATCCGCGATCTCCAGGCAGTTCTCATGTTAACGCAGATTTAGTGACCACGACGAACAAATTTATTTAACAATGATAAATTATTTAATACAATTCATCACGTAATGAAACTAATCACTATGAACAAATCATAATTAGTAATCATTGCATTAAGTAAATAACCACTTAATAGATTCCTAATAGATTCCTCAAGTATATCTTGGCGACGTGCAGCATCCGGCGCAAGCGCCGACTGCAGGTCCTTGCCATACTTTGTTGTTTATTGTTCATGAAATCAAAATAAAACAACAAACACACTACGACTAATCATGCGATCAAGCAATTCACATAACATGAGATTAATCCACATAATCAGAGCCAATTTTTAGCTCTGATACCAATTGTTGGGGTTTGGTGCCCACAGCGGAAGAAATGCATTCACAAATAAATCATACATATGGATCTATTTGACTGATTATGGGATTAATTGATTCACATGTTAAACATTGAATTGCATACAAGAACGCACAAAAATCATGCTTAAGGAATTAAAATCCTAATTCATGATATTCTACGGTTTAGGATTACCGATCTGATTCTCCAAAGAATCGACGATTGCTTGCGCCTTCTCCACGTGATGTTCTTCGTACTCGACCATGAATCTTCTAATCTGTATCCCCAACTCATAATCTGACCTTTGGGTGGGCAAAGCTTGTCAGAATCGAAAAAGGCTTGACTAGAAAGAAGACAGAATATCAGTTTTCTCAAAAACTGATTTTTCGTCCACTCCCACTGGGGAGCACGAAAATTAAGAGTAAAATCAACCTTAATCTTCTTTCTAATCTCCTTTTATATAGAGTTATTAAGGGGCAGATTAGGGATCCATGGAGGTTGAACTTGGGCCAAACCTGTTGGACTTTTACTAATTAAATTGAGCCCCAATTTAATACAAGTCCAATAGAATATTATTATCATCCACTATAGTATAATAATATTGACTGCCCATCCAATCCCAAATTACGAGTAATCCGGGCATTACCTTTTTAATTAATTATTTCCCGTGTTTAAGATATAAATATTCATTAATTAATTTAAGTTTGCTATTTGACTTTAATTAATTAATATCTTTTTCCAAGAGTTGTCTAGTTCAATATTTTTATTTATTATTCTGGAATAAATTCCAACCGGCCGGGTTTCTGAATAATAAAACCTTTTTCGAACACCTCTTGAGGATATTATCAAAATGGACTCACCCAGCACACGATTCATTGCAATAACAATACTAGCACCTCTAGACATAGATCACCACTACCCAAGATATCAGGATTCTTGGATTGCGAAAAATCCGCACCCTTTGATAAATCAAAGTAGTGCATAATCAATATCGTATGCACATGGTCTCGTGCATCTACCATTATACCTACAATGATCGGCCATACAATCGGTGTTCATAATGGAAAAGAGCATTTGCTTGTTTATATAACAGATCGTATGTTATGTCAACAATGATAAAGAAATAACAATCACCGAGATCTCGTCTTTCAGTAAATAGCAAGAAAGACTTATCTCAACTGTTAGATCCTTCAAAGCTATACCACACTAGTGTCGTTTATTTCCTAAGGTAAGGAAACATGCGGACTGACACTGCAACCTTTCACGATAGGTAGCCAAAGGACCGACTGTGTCACCTTCTGTGAACGTTGTTCACGACCAGTCTACTATGCAGAAGAATTAGACTTATTTGCTTCTTATACATTTAAATGTTTGAGAAACATCTTATAAATGCATAAGCAAACACCAATGCGATAAAATTACTTCTTCTCGCTTTGGGTTAAAAGTGGATTGTAAAGTTTCTTTGTATACAAGCAATTCTATTCGTGCAACATGCTCGAAACATGCTTTTTAGTAAACCAATCTTAACAGAAACTGCTCCAGCACTTGCTGGATTTCTATCGGCGTGCCCGTCGGAAAAGACTCGGTCTCCCAGGCGTCTGGGTCAGCAACCCGGCCTCCACCGGAATAGTCTTGTAAAATTCATGAGCAGGGGAATGGGCAGCCAACATAGCCAATGACTGTAGAGAGATCGAACGAAGTGTCGGTTGGACTCCTCGCAGAGCTATAGGAATCCAGTTTCGCTGAAACTCTAAGGTTTTCCCCACAAAATCTGCTGAAATCTTTCCAAATGACTCCAACCACGCCATACCTAGCACAATATCAGGCCCATGTATTTCCATAATATCAAGGTCCAGCAGAAAATCAATTCCATGCACCAAAAGCTTTGTCCGCCAGGCCACATTGGAGCAAATCAACGAGGTGCCATTGCCCACATAAACACGAAATGGTCGAATGGGGTTAATGCCAACTGCAGTCGCTCCGCAATCCGAGGTTGAAGAAAGTCGTGAGTGCTTCTTGTGTCGATAAGTATGCTCACATTTGTCGCCCCAATAGCTCCAATTACGTTGAATGGGAGGGAATTGCTGCTCCCGGACAAGGCGTGCAAGTGTGATAAATCAGCGGTAATAATCGCCTCCTCATCGGCGCTGGACCCTGACTGGTCCCAGGTGGCATCATCCTCCTCGTCACCCACATAAGATAAGATCTTTTGTTTACAAACGTGTCTCGGGGCCCATTTCTCTGGACAATGATAACACAGTCCTTTCCTTGACTGTTCTGCCTTTTCTGCATTTGAAACAGGAATTGGGAGGAATCCGGGCCTGATGGGGTCTTTGGCATTCAATCCCTATGGAAGGGAGGTCTGCCCAGAGGTTGACCCTTGACATGGGTGACAGCGCGACTGTCCTTACTATGCCACTTCCCTCGCGATACATGACTGTGGCGTTCGTCACGAGATGCCGCCAATCGCAAATTCCATTACTTCCGCCAAAGAAGAAGGTTGCTGCAACTCCACCTTCTCCTGTATAGGCTCTTTAAGGCCAGTGATAAAAATATGAATCAATGCTAACTCCAAGAGCCCCTCCACCAGATTTAAATAGTGCTCAAAGGTGTCGTGGTACTCTGCAACCGTGCCAGTCTGCAACAATTTCGACAAGGGGGCAATATAATTGCGGAAGCTTTGGGGATCGAACCTGTGGCGAACGTCTTCCAAAAATTCCTGCCACAAGACAAATGGGTTATTGGCTCGATAGTTAAATATCCACTCCGCTGCCAGTGGTTGGAAGAGCATGGCCCCGTAGTGTAGTCGATCCTGATTTGGCATCTGTAGATGGTCAAAATAGTATTCAACTCGGGAAATCCAGTTGGTCGCATCGGACCCGTCAAAACGTGGAGCCTTTATATTAAGATCCTGAGGTCTATTCCCTCGCGTCGGAGGAAACTGGTAGCAATGGCTAGGAGAATCCCAGCTCGTAGGCTGGCCATAACCATGGAAGTTTCTGTCCAAATCTCGTTGATATCCCCCCAATGGACGGTCCCAACTTGTACGCTGCTTGGAGTATGGGCGAGAGCGACGCAGATCCGACACAGGTTAACGATAAGTGGGTCGCGTGGTACGCTGACGTGAATCACGATATGCTCCCCGAATCGGACGGTCTTCCCCACCACGGTCACGCCGACCTTTGATGAAAAACCGAGGGTCGGTGTCCAAGTCACTTCCAATCAAAGCACGATGCCCCCATTCATCGTCATCTTGGGCCTCGTCGAAAAAATAAGGAGGATCCGGATCGGGTACGGCTGGGGACTCCAAATTATCAACACGCCTATCCGTCGAATCCAAGCGAAACTCCAATTTGTCGAATCTCACCATGATCCTGTCAATAGGCTGCGGAACGGTGTCAGTAACAGATGTCTCGCCAATAGGCTGCGGAACGGTGTCAAGATCGTCCCTTGGTGGCGGTCTGGGACCATTAGGGTTACGCCGGTTACCCGTCTGGTTGCGGCCTCGTGGCCCGAGCACCAACTCCTCAGCGTTACCGCCAGTAAGAAGACCCGATGGAGGGCAAGCTTCTTCACTTCCAGCCATTGTGAGTTCGATATGAAAGACACCAGTTGTTAAGGGTCGTCTTCCCTTAACGAGAGGTCTGCACACAAGAAACAGAGACTGTAGAAGAGAGCTGGGCGCGAGTGAGAAACTTGTCGGTATCGTTAGGGATGATAGGGTTTCTTGTTGCTCAATCAAGTGGGCCAATTAACGATTTCATTAATTGAATGAAATTTCCCTATTTATAATACTAAGGACCCTAGGGTTGGTTCGACTTAACCAATACGTTCGAGAAAGAACCGACTAAGAAAACCCGAACGACGCTTATAAAATGCCCGACCAAAATAGTTCAAAAATAAAAATAAAAATACTAATTAAAAGAAACACATGAAAAAGGCTTTCTAACTAAAGAATTACGCGCTACTTAGCGACGTAATTCAAGAGCTTCTGTGGAGGCTTGAGTCGATCTCTCGGTCTCAAGGTCCTTGCTGCTGTTCTGGTTTGCTGCTGTCGGAACGGCTCTTCTCTCTCTTGCTGATCGCCCTTCATTGATGGAGTGTCCGAGTCGACTTTATTCGCTGCTGCAGTGCTCTGTAGTGGTTCATCGGAGTGGCTAGAGATACTCTTATCAAGCTGGTGAGAAGGGGAGAAGTTCGCCGGAATTAGACCGGAGAGGGAATTGGAGGAGAAGTCGAGCACATGCATGCTCGTCGGGATGTCTCCGGAGATTTCCCCGGAGATTTGGTTGTGCGAGAGGCTCAAAACCCAGAGATCTGTGAGGTTAGCGAAGAGCGCGGCGGGAATGTCGCCGGAGATGGAGTTGTCCTACAAGTAGACGGCGCGGAGGAGCGAGCACTCAGAGAGAGCTCGAGGGATGGAGCCGTTGAGGCTGTTGGAGTGGTGGCTGAGCCTCTGGAGTTGGGGGAGGCCAGTGAGGCGGTCGGTGAGGCTACCGCTGAGCTGGAGGTGCGACAGGCGAAGCTCGACGACGGAGCGTCGAATGCCACGCCAATCGCAAAGGGGCGGCGGGCGCCCATCTGCCCGCCCAACACAATTGATAATCCATAATTGTTTTAAATTGAAATTACTATTATGCCCTTTCATAATTAATAATCCTAAAATAAATTCTATGTGACAAATTCTGGACCATTTATTTAAAGCATCCCAATTCTCAATTAGGCTAAAAAATCTCAATTGATCACAATCCTAAGAAAAGATATGTAAAACAAGATAAGAAATACGAGATTCATGTCAAGATATGCACATATAAGATTTTTTTTCGTTGTTGTTTGATTGAAAAGAAATTGTCTAAATTTGTATAGTATATTAAATAACATGGCTTAACTTGACAAATTGGTGGGTTCAAGTTATAATTTTAGTAAGATGGGAGATGGTCCTTGTCTCTTATATTGAGCTTTGAGTTAAGCTTACCTATGATATCAAACAATTAGAAATGTCCATATATAATTCTCTATCTTGGTATTACTAACTTATCAAACACGTTAACTATATTAACCACCAATTCCTAAAATTCCATATCGGCTAAAGAAGTATGTCATCTTAGCCGGAACATAGTACTATTATAATCTTTGCACAAAGCTTTTGTTTTTTTTTAGAAAATCTTTACACAAAGCTAAATGAAAACCAAATCAAGTTGGGTGAAAAAAGTGTGATCCTTGTGCAAATTTCGTAATAAAATACGCATCCTTGTTGGTTCAACTCTAATAAGAAAATGATTTGTCAAGAAAAGGTGAAATTGACCCTTCGTACATGTGTGTTTTGACGAACACATGTTTTGACATAGGGATGGCAATATTTCCACAATGTTTAAATGCCATTTGAGCTGGCTAGTGGCAATCAACAATAATCTGGGACCGGGTTGATTGTGGAAGACACCTATTCATATATAATGCAGTTGATGGAATAGAATCATGTACAAAACTGATCTCGTTTATTTAATTGAATAACCTTTTTATTACTATAAATTTAGTGTATAAGTTTTTTATTTTAAAAAATATGTTTTGATCGATATTTAATAATTTTGTAAAAAATTAACAATTAATAGTGCTTTAAAAGTTCAATATTAGTTCCATATATTTAGACAATCTTCAACCATTACACTAAACTCAAACTCATTTTAATAAAAATGTCACACTAAATATTGATTTTACTCCAACCATTTACACTAAACTCAATTTAAAAAGAATATTCTCCACTCACTTACTTTTTATACTTTTCAATCATATCTATATTTTTTAATCTAACTTACACACTAACCAACCCAATAGCAATTTGTCAATAACTTTAATTAAATTAAATTATATTAAATAATATATAAGACTTATTAATTAATATGACTATATATAAAATTGATTATTTATTAAATAAATATAACATAATTAAAAACGTGTAATTTTAATTATTAATCTAAAAAACATATTTAAATTATTAATATAACTTTTTAGTTTATTGTATCTTCTTAATCTTATTGTATTTAGGTCACGTATCTTTTTATGCATATTTTTATTTTGATTAGGTTGAGTCTTGTTATTTTTGTATTCTTAATCATATTTTATATTTATAGTCTTTGTTTTTGACTTAATTTTATAAAAAATATGTGTATAAAGAAATAGCCAGCCCACTAATCAATAATTAAATAACATTAATAGAATTATTTAGGGTTTTATTAGTTATATTCTACAACCTGCCGTCTGCGTGTGTTTTTTACATACTGTTGGAGGTATTTTCCTAATGCATTTTATGTTTTGCAGTACTTTTTGGAGATGCTCTTATGCTAAAAACCTATTTAGTCCTACACATTTTAAATGTGTTAACTTTTAGCTATAAAAAATATGTGTTGATTCATACGTAACTCATTTATCAAATCAAAATGCAGTAAACTGTTAATATTTTCTAAAGAATTATTAAATATAAACTAAAATATTTCTATAATTAAAAACTAACACACAGAATACAAAATTTTTTATAATCAAATGTACAAAACCAACTTTAAACTTTAGTTAAAATGAATGCAATAAATACTTTCATTTGAGAATGATTAAAGTATTGCTTTGTTCAATAAATTGCGGCTAAAATGTGATCATACTATCATACTGAATGATCGTTTTCACATGATAGTGGCAATTCATGAGAAAATAAATATGATTGACATTTGACATAGCCGCTTAAATATTTTGATTTTCTTATAAACATAAGCCCTTTTTTATTTTTCTATTACATCAGCTACCCTTAGCCTAAAAATATACTCCTTCATAGTTGAATTATTTTTTCATTTTAGAAAATTCCCTTATAATTAAGTCATTTTCATATATAGAAGTATAATAATTATCATTTTTTCTCAATCTTATATTAATCACTGTTACTTTATTTTCTCTATTTTTCTTTCACTTGCTTTTTTATTTATCTACTACTTAACACACTAAACATCTCTTTTTAAACTACGTGATAAAAAGTTCTGTCTCAACTATGAGGGAACGGAAACATTACCCTTCAAAGATTTTAACAATTGAAACATAATAAACACAACCAATTAAATTGTAGTAGTGAAAGCACATCTTTGAAATTCTCATATCTCATCTGTTTTCTCAAATCAAGTAAAATGTGATATGTTCTTTCTGCTATCTTTTAATTACTTTCTTTTACATACTCCCTCCGTCCAACAATAATTGTCACTCTTCTTGTGGGCACGATTTTAAGAAATACAAAGAAAAGTTGATTGAAAAAGTTAGTGGAATGTGAGAGCCACGTTTTTATATTGGTTTTATAATAAAATGTGAGTGGAGTGAGTTAGTGGAATGTGAGACATACATACCATTTATGGTATAAATGAAGTATGACAATTATTATGGGATGGATCAAAATGGAAAAAAATGACCATTATTGTGGGACGTACTTTCTTTTACATGCTTTATTGTTTTCTTAGTAGTTTAATCATCTAAATCCCATGTGTCCAAATAGTTATAGGAGTATGAGCTGGATCCCAAACACTAAAAAGGACCCTTTTGTCTTCTCTTATACATGGCTTTCTTCGTTCAAAGTTGAACAACATTCACCTCATTTCTTTTTTCTATTTTAATTCGTTCATAAAACGTTAATCTCTTTCCATTTTTGGTAGTCTGAATCACCTCTAATTCATCTCGTGCATTCCTTTTCACACTCCTACTTCTATCATTTAGTTTTTCTTATTTAACTAATTCTATACTTCCTTCCTATCCAAAAAATAGAAACTATTATTTTCTTTTTAGTCGATCTCCTAAAAATGTAAATATTCTATTTAAGAAAATTTCCTTTTCTCAATGAAGTTGATCTTTTTCTTATTTTATTAATTTTATATTAAAAGTTAGTTATTCATTAAAAAGTTTTGTTTCCTTAAAAATTCATACAGTTCATTATCAATATTTAAAAATAGCACACTAATATTTTAAGAGATCCATAAGAAAGAGCCACATCTCCCAGTAAAGTCAAAGAGAAAGTCATTGTCATTAGGGCTACCAATTTTCGACACGACACGATAATCCGACACGAATCCGCACAAAATTATTGGGTTGGGGTCAAGTCTTATTGGGTTCGGGTCGGATAAGGTAACCCAGTAAGAAATAATATTAATATTTTTATTATTATTTTAAAAATATATATTACTTTAATTTTTTAATTTCTTATAAATTAGGTTTAAATAGTATAAAACGAATTTTAATTGTGTAAATTAGGTAAAAAATAAGGTTTAATTGTGTAATATCAGGTTCGGGTCGTTATTGTGTCAACCCATATTATATCGTGTCGATAATGGGTTGGTGTCGGGTGCGGGTCGTGTTCGGATTTGAAGGTAGCTGGTCAGCTTCGTGTTCGGATTTACGGTTTCCTTAACAGGTCGGGTTCGGGTTAGGCCTTATTAGGTTGGGTCGCTATCAGGTTGATCTGATAACGACCCAATCCACACGATTTGCCAGTGGCGGGTTCTTGAAAATGCGACTGCGGTTTTTCTTTTGATTCAAGTTATATGGAAGAGATAACTGAACCAGATGGATCGGTTAGCAAATGTCGTTGCCACTTAATCAAGTTGATCTCGCTTTCGCACGCCACCAATGTAATTTATGAACTCCCAATTTTGCACTACTTTAACAGTAAAGCGGCAAGTTCGGGGTCGATCCCACAGAGAAGCTAGTGTATCAAGGGTGTGAGTAGTGAACAGGGGGTTGGCTGCTGCCACGCTTTACTTTTAGGAGTTTTTAACTACTGATTTTACCTTAGACAGAAAAGTAACTAACTACTTGTTCAAGGGAATTTTAACTACTGGGTCAAGTGAATTTCAGACTGGAATGAAAATTAACTACTTCGAACAGTAAACATGATGATCAAAACAGAACAACTTCGATTTTATACTTAGGCTCCAAACGAGTACGGCGAACATTCGAAGTACAGAAAGATCGAAACTTTAACTATAAAGCAACTTGAAATTAAACTAAGCTAACACTTCAAAAAATACAAAATAAGTAAACCGAGAAGATCCTCGGCATGAAACTTGAGACAACGCTGACAGATATAGGGTATTCTGCAACGCTCCATTCGGTCACCCTTTTCTCTAACTAAGCATTACTTTATCTAAGCTATCTACAGAACTGAACTAAACTAGAGAACTAAACTAAACTAAAGACGGAAAGTAAAAGATCGGATCCCCTTTGTGTGGTGGCACACCCTCTATTTATAAGCTCGGCAACGACCTCCAGCTGGACAACTATCTTGGCAGGGAATATTCGCTCACGCTGAGAGTGAGCGACTCATCGATTGCTATGTGCTTTCCTTCTAGAATGACGATGCTTTTCAGTAACAGATTCATGACTCATCTCCGTTCTTGCTAACAGAATGATGCGCACCATCCAGCTCATTGCCTCACATGTCCTTCTTCTGGAAGCCAGTGGACCCTTCCTTGACTGATTGATTACTCCCATTGATCAACTCCTCCGCTTTCTGGCCTTTTTCGCCTATTGTACTTGCTTGATCAGTTTGGCCTAGGGGTGGGTAGGTAAGGTATACCTTACCGAAACCATCATACCGTATACCTTACCGAAAATTTGGTATGAGAAAAAATCATATCTTTACCTTACCAAAATTTTCGGTATACCGAACTTCGGTATACCTTATTTTCGGTATGACAAATTTCAATATTGATACCATACCTTATTTTCAGTATGTAATATCTAAATTCGGTATACCGTACTTTTGCGGTATATCGGACTACAGTACGACATACTAAACTATCATTGTTTTATAAATATTTCTAAATACAAACACAAATGAAAATAAAAATTTAAAAATACTTAGCAAACATGAAATTTAATCAAACTCAAACATATTCAATAAAAAAAACTGCAACAATTAAACTCCATGCAATCACACAACGTTCAACGATATTTGTTTGGAACTAATTTAACTGAAATCTTATATTTGTTTGAAACTAATTGATTCAACGATATCAAGTTTTCCTAATTGAGTTTATTTGATTTTATATTTACATGATTGCCCGACAACTATACTGAGACAATATTTTATTTCTACATGTAAATATTTATTTGTGTGGTAAAAGTATGAATCTACTTGATATAATTTGGCATATATTGATATCGGTATATACCATATTTTCGGTATATACCTAAAATTACGGTATATACCTTATTTTCGGTATACCCCGGTATACATCGATATATAAAAATTCATACCGTTACCGTACCGAAATAAATCGGTAAGGTATGATACCTTACCGAAAATTGCGGTATACCAAAAATCCAGTATTTTCGGTATTTTTTCGATACGGTAAGGGCGGTATTTCGGTATTTTTACCCAGTCCTAGTTTGGCCTTATTGCCTTGGTCAAGCGGCATTTCTGCACATTTAACACTTACTTTGCGCGATAAAACTGATCAAGTAGCGTACATTTTACCCTTAAACCGATGCATGAAATGAGCCTTATCAAACTGCTCACACTTAAAACATACTTGTCCCCAAGTATAAAGAAAAAGAAAAGAAAAAGATAAGGCAAATTTCAGGCATGGTTTACTCATTTCAATAAAGTAAAAGAAGACGAAAAAGAAAACAAGACTCGAAATAAAACACATATTCACATAGATGCATTAGATCGAATAAATTTCCAACAATCATACCCGAGGTCGAGGTCAGTCCATTTGCCAGCAGCTTATGTTTCTTCCTTTTCTCTTTTACTTGATCAAGGTGTTAGTTTGTCAAGATTGCTCAATTTCAAAACCATTGTTGGATTCATTTAGTCACTCATTTCTCACCAGAGATGTTAGGAATGTTCACTCGGTATTGCCATAAATTTAATACCTCGAATCGGATTGCACAAGATAGTTCCTTAAGGTCTTTGTCTAGGGTGTAATGGGGCTTAAGGGTAGTGGTGTATCAAGGTAAGGTCCTAGGGGTTCTAAGTTTAAAAATATAAACTGTAAAAAGAAAAAACACATGAGTAAAGAGACCATAGATTTGAACCTTTTATTTTGCCACTAGATACCTCCCTTGGTCAAGTGGCGACTTTTAGCCTTAAATTTTTATCTTATTTTTTCTAACTTTCGACTTACCGGGTCAGGTTACAACTTTTTCCTGCCCTATTTTTCTCAACTTTTTTTTGACTTGATTTATGACTTGATCAACCTGATTGGCTAACTCGCTCAACCCGGCTACCCTTTTATTTTTACTCTCTATCGTACTACCCCTTACTTTGAAATGACTCATCTCTTGACCCCTTTTCCTCATGTGTTTGTAAAAGGAAAAGTGTATGGATATGTGTTCTGGTTTTAAAAGAACGGGTCAAAGTGTATGGGCTCCACTTAGCTAACTAAGTGGTGCCTTGCTTGACGAGGCGGGTTTGTGGAGCGAAAGAAGAAAAGGCTCAAATTGGTTAAGTCCTAATGCCTTTAGTCCTTACTACTTGTGCAATTTTAATCTAAATATAAAAAATTCAGCCTCTCGTTAAATTTTTTCTTTTGTAAAAATAGTAGAAAGTGTTCTGCTTTGGCTTATAACTCACATATAGAGAGGCTTCACAGTAAGTTTAAAAATTGAGCATTTCCTTCATACTTGCGTCGTTCAAACTGATCAAGTTTTTTTTGCAATTAAGTTTATACATGTAAACATACTGATTTCTTTCTCTAACTCTTCCGAAATTAATCAAGTCTTCCACTTATCCAATTTTATGCATATTGCCTATTTATTACTAACTGATATTTTGTGTTTTCAAAATTTTAACATGTATGATTTTTATTTTCTGGAACTAACCCTCTCCCCTCCCACTGCATATGAACTCTTCCTCGAGGGACTGAATGTAGTGGAAAAGGGTTAGGTACAGGCAATGGCACAACAGAAAAACAAGGAAAACTTCTCACACATAGACCAGACACTGGGCTAAGTGTGAAATAATGCCAACAGTTAAACATGTCAATAAACATAGAGAAACAAAAATCAAAACAGATATAGGAATACCAACAAACACAGACAAAAACAAACATGCATAACATCTCACACTTAGACCCAACACATGTTTAAGTGTGAGGTGGAGTAGAATATCAGTCATACAAAAAAAATAGAATTAAAATGTTTTTGAGATTGAAATGAGCTGAGATGGAGGGTTTGTACTTAATGCTTTTGGGGAGGTTGACTGGGGGATGCTGTGGGTGGCCTGGAAGATGATGGGCACCGAGGCAGAGCAGAGCTTATACAGGGAGGTGGTGGTTGGCTAGCAAGGGTCTGTTGATGAATAGCCTCCAGAATGCTAGCTTGAGCAACTAGCTGGGCATGTGAGTTCTTCACCAGCTGCGTAAGAATCTACTCTATGCGGAGCTTCAATTCGCGGTCAGCGCGTGCAGTCTCCTCTGGGTCTGCCCTTGTTATGGGCACCATCTCCAACCTCTACCTCTGCGGCCTGGCTGGGCTCATCGGGCGATCGACCGGCCTCCTCCTTTCCTCGCGCCTGGTCTCTTACTGCTTCATCTGCCTCTCCTGCCTAGCTTTTGTGTAGAAGCGAAACTTCCCACCGGGTAGCCGTTCAAGTACAGGTATTCTGATAAAGAAATCCAGGTTAAATAGCTCGGGCTTAGGGCAACGGCTGAGACGCTCCACGTCCCTGTGGAATACAAGGGTCCAGTTCCGCTTTAAATAGGCCCCGAGAAGATTGCAGACGTTGAGGTGTCGGGCTGGGCGAGTGGCAATCTGATTTATCAGTGCTCCTTCATGTTACTTCAAGCCAGTAGCCAAGGTGCACCCTCCTCTGCTCCTTCATGCTCCACATAAAGTAGAGCTCGGCCAAAGTAATGATTGCCAGGGTATTGGCTTGGCCAAGGAGATTACAGGCAAGATAGACCTGAGCAAGGCGGAGGGCCGGATCAGCAATATGGGTTCCTCTGGACTCAGAGGCTTTGAAATCGGGGGCTCGTTCGTTTCACAAGGCCTGCCAGACGTCCTGCTGATCGAAGTCCGGCTTCCTCTGAGGAAAACCAATGTCGCACCCGAACCATTCTCCACTAGCGACCTAGGCCTCTGTATAGAGTCCCATCCTCATAGAGAACTCGTTCAGGCTCATCGTTCAGGAGATGCTCCTGGCCTCCAAGTTTGTACTTCCGGTAAACCGGAAGGACGTGAAAATTTTTTTGGCCAGGTTCTCGGACACGAAGGTATCCTCGATCTACATCAACCATTCAAAACCAATGCCGGTAATGTACTCGGCGAATCTCTTCTCAACCCGGAGTTTCTTGCCGGCCTCCAGGGCTGGCTGGTGGAGTTGCTTGCCGGCCTTCAATCGTTTCGTAGGCGTCACCCTTTGGTGGATCTCGGTACATCTCCTCAGCCCATTTTTGGTCTTCAAATTTCGGCATCCGCTGGAGGAGGTCCGTGGTCAACACCACAGTTTGTTTGGAATAGTCGATGGTGGGGGGTGTTGCAGGCCTTCCTTGTTGCCTGCGGGATGTACGGGCCCATCGGAGCTGGATTTCCTCAGTTTCACTGCCCTCATTTCCTTATTGTGGAGGGGCAGGTCGGTCTGTATCAGCAATAACAATGCCCCGGGTTACAAAGCGCATCCTCTTAGGAGGAGGAGGAACACTTTCCTTCCCCTTCCTCTTTTCTCTATCTCTCAGCCTTCTGACGGCTGTCCTCAACAGCCTCAACCTGTGCCTCTCTCCCCTCTACGGCCTCTTGGGCCTCCGGCTCCTCCTCGTCCACTAGTCGCCGCATTGCACGGGGCATCTCCACCTGCTCCTCCTGCGCCCTCTGCATGCTGGCCACCCTGGCCTCTATCTCCTCCATCAAACGCTCTATGTTTTCCCGATGCGCCCGGCGGCGCTGCGGCTGTTTTTCCCTCTCCTCTGGATCATTCTCCACCGCTTGGTAGAAGACCCAGTCAGCCTCCCTTGGTTGCAGTAGGTTGTCGCTGGGAGGCGGTTGAAGGTCCTCCGTGGAGTCGTCATCTATGGTCACAACCTCTATCGGTTGTGACGGCCCTTGGAGGTGGGAGGTAGAACTTCCGTCACTAGGTGGTGATGAGGCATTTTTTAGCAGATGTTCCCCCTGCTTGTGGTGGCGGTACAGATTCTGCTCCGTCGGCAGGAGTGGCGGCGGGTTGCGCGCCTCCCTCTGCTTCTTCATCGGAGTCCCCACTATATTGTACCAGTGGGAGGACGGGTGTGGGTTCAGGTGCATGAAGGGGGGGACTTGTGTTTGGGAGGTGGGTGGAGGGTGTCGGGGAGGATGTTGGGAGGTGGAGGTTGTGGCTTTGTCCTTCGATAGGGATATTCCAAGTCGGGCTTTTACGGTGGCGTAAACCGTCGCGATATCTATCTTGGAGGGCATACTCCGGAGAATTCTTGTCAGGGGCCGTAGGGCCTCTTCATTCACCTCGGGAGGTGGAACGGCTGTGGCAGTTTGTGGTGGAGGATTAGGGTTAGTTATTTGGGGTTGAGAGGAAGTTTCCCGGTCACCACTTTCGGCGCTGGAACTAGAGGAGGAGGATGAAGTCGGGAGTTGTTCAAGCAACATTTTCACTAGTAATGGCGGTAGGTCTTAGTGAAGAGGATGATAACTTGGGCAAAGGTTTTGATCTTGGGAGAATTTGGATGAGAGCAAAAAAAATGTACTGTAGGCGGCTTGGGTAAAAGTGGTATACGGATTTGAAATTTTCCTTTAATAATGATATCGCGGCTGTTAGGATCTTCGACTGTTGAGATCCCTGCGGCTTTTCAGATATTTGCGACTCTTCACGTACAAGTGCGCCTTTTCTGAGTGCCAGGTGGCAAAGCTTCTCCGATAGGCTTCCTTTCTCTCTCCAGTATTGTTCGGTCCAATGCGGTAGTTGGCGCTTCCTGACACTTTTTCAGTAACTGCGCACGCCATTTCATCACCTGCTCTGATCAACGAAAGTACAGTACCACCAATTAAATTCGAATTGCTCTTATCAAGTGGACAATTAATTTCAGATAAAAAATCAAATAGTTCCATTTGATCAACTTCCGTCTTTACTTCCGACTTTTAATTTCTAAGAATTAAAAACTAATACACGAAAAACTATTTACACTAACTACAAAGGATTTGACCGAGTTCCCCTGGGATGTCTCTTGATTAGTTTAATAGATTAAGAATTTGGTGCTTGATCAAGCAGATTACCCATGAGTACCTGATCACTCCTTTTACCTATTCAATGGATAAGATTAGGCATGGTTAGTGTAATTTCTTCCACTCTTCCCGCTTCGGTCTTGTCTCTGTAGGGCTCAACCCGTTGACTATTTACCACGGAGGAGAACGAATTGGGGGAGTCTCCTTGGAGTATGTTTTCCTCATGTGTGTGCATTGCCATGATGGTACGAGGGTCTGCCCATTTTGAATTCCGCCTAATGGGTATCAGTTTGAGTTGACACTGGAAGAGTAGCTCTTTCTGCCCCACTATGAGCTCTTTCTTTCTCAAAGCGGGGTCGAGTTTGCGTTGTCGATCAAGGTGGGATGTCATTCCTTCTTCTAACATGGCGGGATGCATGCACAGATCTGGGTTAATCTTTAACAAGTCTGTTGTTTTCCACGTGACCACCTCTTGACCCAGCCTCAGTTCTTCCATCAAATGTCCTCCCTGTCCTTGCAGATTTGGTTTGACTAGTTTTTGATACGTCTGGTTGGACAGGCTCTTGAGGGTAACTGGCGATACAGGTAGAGACAATAGTTGCCTTGTAGGTGCAGGACTTTCCTTCAACATTCTTCTCAATGGGGCGGCTTGGTCAGGTGGTTTTTCAATCCTTGCCGGTTGAGTGATCTCTTTTGACTCAGTTGGTCATGGCGGCTTGCAGAAATCCATAATTGTCCTTTTAATGGCTTGATCATCTATTTCTCCAGTCATCGTTGCATCGAACATTCAGCTGCTTCCTTCTTAAGGTGTTTACCTTCAATGGAATCAGTGGACGGTCTTTTAAGAGTTCATTTCCTAGATACATTTGCTCCAAAGGTCTGATAGTATCTACCGATTGTATGCTCTCACTGTCCTGTGGCTTTCTCACAGCTTCATCAATGTCGAATGTAAGCTATTCTCCATTAAAATCCAGATTCATCGTCCCATGGCAGACGTCAATGACTGTGCTGGCTGTAGATAGGAATGGCCTTCCCAAAAGGACTCCAATAGACTCCTCGGCTCTTGGCTCTGTCATCTTTATGACGAAGAAGTCGGCGGAGTACATGAATTTGTTTACCTTGACGATTTCATCTGGAATTTTGGGTGAACGTAAGACCCATCTGTTAGCTGTATCACCATACCGGTTTTGACAAGCTTAGCTTTTCCTAGCTTTTCGTATATAGAATACGGAATAACATTGATGGATGCCCCTAGGTCGCACGTTGTGTGCTCCATTCGAACGTATCTGATGGAAATTGAGAGCGTGAACACCCTTGGGTCAGTATTCTTTGGTGGAAGATCTCTTGGTTGGATCGTCAGGGTTACATTTTCTTCTTCGACCATCCTCCACTTCTCAGTGACCTGTTCAAGGGTACGAGACTATCCTTCTTTCGTGACTTGATCAAGGGTTCTGGACTCAGAGCCTTCATCATGATTGGGTCCGTCTGCGGGTGCTGGAGAACTCGCATATGGGCTTTGATAAACTCTTCCTGATTTTAGAGATACTGCATTGACATTCTCTCGTCCAGTAAGTTGCTGCACTGTAGCTGGAATCTTTCCTTCATTTCCCCTCAGCTCGCCCAGCGACATGGTGACCTATGATAACTGCTTTGTAAGCATATCTAGTGCAGCCCTCTGTTCTCTCTGGGCTTCTTGGATTTTCCGCATTGTATCATTAGGATGGTGCGGTACTATCATATCTCCTTGGCCATCATTGGGTGTCGGTTGTATCTCTGATTCGGTGGTCCCCCACTGTGGTTGGGCTGCGTGTAGTCAGATTGCCCATAATGCTCTTGCAGGTATTGCGGCTGGGTATGCTGTTGGTTGCTTCTTTGGTGTGGCGGAACATAACTCACCATTTCGTTGTTCGGTTGCCTTCCCTGGTTGCTTGACTGGGGGCATTGCTGTTTGTATCCCCAGTTTCCCTTATTCTGTCTGCTTGACCAGTTTGGATGCCCTCCACTGGACCAGTTTCCTTGAGGTCCACTTGACCAACCTGCCTGTCCTCCCTGCATTCTGATCCCTCCGCTATTTGTCCTCTCCTGGTTTCGGGCTGGCCAGTTGGGCTACCCCTCGGAGGGATGCATTTGCTGTGTCGAGGTTTGAGGTGGTTGGCTCTGACTCTGATCAGTCCACCTGAAGTTAGGGTGGCCTCTCCATGGAGTGTCTCTCTGTTTGCCCTGGATCCAGTTGCCATTCGCATTCCAGTGGCCGACGAAATTCACTTGGGCTTGCGGCTCCGCCTCAGGGGAAAACTCGCAATAGTAATAATGATGCTCTTCCGGTGGTGGTGGCGACGCATACTGCTGCTCTTTGGGTGCAGGTGGCGGAGGTGCTATGGATTTCTCTACTGCCTCAAGCAGCTTCTTCTCCATCTGCTCGAATCGAGCCTCCAATTTTTCATCACTGCGTGTCTCTGCTGTGTGTACTGCACTTCTTCGGTACTGGCCTCGGCACGTTTCGTACGAGCGCTTGGCCTCAATGAGCCTCTCCAAGATGTTCTTGGCTTGGCTGAATGGGGTTTTTGAGAAATCCCCCTGAGCTGCTAGGTTGAGATCATTCTTGCTATCGACTGTCAGTCCACCGTAGAAGATCGAGTAGATCTCCTGCTCCCCCAGCTTGTGGTTGGGGCATGCTTGAAGCAGCCCTTGGAATCTATTCCAGTATTGGCCGAGGGGCTCATCGTACTCCTGTCTGGCTTCTGTAATCTCCCGTTTGAGGGCACTCATTTTTTACGCTTGAAATAAACGATCAAGGAATATCATTCGTAACTTGGCCCATGTCTTGGTGGACCCTTCTGGCAGTCTCGACAGCCATACTCCAGCATCACCCTTCAAAACGAAGGGGATGGCTTTCAGCCTATAATCTTCAGACGTAGATCCAGCCGGTACGGGCTGGATATCACAGTATCGGCGAAATTCCTCCAGGAAGGCGTACGGACACTCTTTTGAAAGGCCGTAAAAATGAGATAAAACGACCAGTACTCCTGACTTGATCGCGATGGTCCGCATCACAGGAGTTACGGCAATGGCATGTGTGGGTTTCTTCTCGTCATGAGCGTGCAGAGAGCCAATTCCTGAGTCGTTGTCGACGAGGGCCATCTGTGCTTTTGCTTGTTCAAGTGGTGGTGGTCTGGGCAACGCGTTCTGCTCTCCTTCTTCTTCGCTGGTCGGTTGATCAGCGGTTACTGCTGCTGCTAGTGCGGCTCTGTAACGAGTGGTAACTACGTCGGCTTCCTAGACTCTCCAATGAGCGTTAGTGCCTTTGTATATAGGAGGGTGATTCCAATGGCCGCCGCGATGGTACCTTCTCATCAACAGAAGAAAAACAAATGAGAAAAGAAGGAAACAAAATTATATACACATATGCGCTACACACAAACATAAAATAACACCATGCTTCACCGGTAACGGCGCCATTTTGGCAGGCTCTTGCAAATGCGACTGCGGTTTTTCTTTTGATTCAAGTTATATGGAAGAGATAACTGAACCAGATGGATCAATTAGCAAATGTCGTTGCCACTTGATCAAGTTGATCTCGCTTTCGCACGACACCAATGTAATTTATAAACTCTCAATTTTGCACTACTTTAACAGTAAAGCGGCAAGTTCGGGGTCGATCCCACAGAGAAGCTAGTGTATCAAGTGTATGAGTAGTGAACAGGGGGTTGGCTACTGCCACGCTTTACTTTTGGGAGTTTTTAACTACTGATTTTACCTTAGACAGAAAAGTAACTAACTACTTGCTCAAAGGAATTTTAACTACTGAGTCAAGTGAATTTCAGACTGGAATGAAAATTAACTACTTAGAACAGTAAACATGATGATGAAAACAGAACAACTTCGATTTTATACTTAGGTTCCAAACGAGTACAGCGAACATTCAAAGTACAGAAAGATCAAAACTTTAACTATAAAGCAACTTGAAATTAAACTAAGCCAACACTTCAAAAAATACGAAAGCAAGTAAACCGAGAAGATCCTCGGCAGGAAACTTGAGACAACGCTGACAGATATAGGGTATTCTGCAACGCTCCATTCGGTCACCCTTTTCTCTAACTAAGCATTACTTTATCTAAGCTATCAAGAGAACTGAACTAAACTAGAGAACTAAACTAAACTAAAGACGGAAAGTAAAAGATCGGATCCCCTTTGCGTGGTGGCACACCCTCTATTTATAAGCTCGGCAACGACCTCCAACTGGATAACGATCTTGGCAGGGAATATTCGCTCACGCTGAGAGTGAGCGACTCATCGATTGCTACATGCTTTCCTTCTAGAATGACGATGCTTTTCAGTAACAGATTCATGACTCAGCTTCGTCCTTGCGTCTCATATATTAGCACGTGTCCCCTTCTAGAACGTTGTCCTTTGTAACAGAATGATGCACACCATCCAGCTCATTGCCTCACATGTCCTCTTCTGGAAGCCAGTGGTACCTTCCTTGACTGTTTGATTACTCCCCTTGATCAACTCCCCCGTTTTCTGGGCTTTTTCGCCTATTGTACTTACTTGATTAGTTTGGCCTTGTTGCCTTGGTCAAGCGGCATTTCTGCACATTTAACACTTGCTTTGCGCGATAAAATCGATCAAGTAGCGTACATTTTATCCGTAAATTGATACATGAAATGAGCCTTATCAGCTAGCCCTAACTGTCATATGTTTATTGGATTTTAGTAAAATTAATAGGCCTATAGCCCATTAGCATTTAGTAGCGTATTTAATTTGCATTCCATGAATCACTCCTTCCTTGTCCATGTAATACTATTTGAATTACCGTTTGTTGACAATTTCTATTAATTCCCATGTAAACTTTAAATCCAATAAAGTCACCGGCTATTAATTCTCTAACTTTAGACTATGCAATTTCCTAATTTCAATACATGTATTTACTACTCTCATTATAGTACTCCCTCCTTTTATAGTCTAGACAAAATTTTTGGCATAGAGAAATAAATAAAATAAGAAATATAATAAAATAGGGAGATAGATAACAAAATAAAAGATAGAATGAAGTAACAGAAATGATATATGTTACTTTTTTTGCTAAAGAAGAAATTATTCAACTATAATGAGACAACTCAAAAAAAAATACAACTCGGTTATAGATGGACGGGGAGAATATTATGTATTACTCCCTCCGCCAAAATCTGGCACATTTTTCCATATTAGGTTGTCCGTAATTTAAAGACACATTTACCTTTTTTCACTTTTATTAAGTGGAGTCACACTCCACTCACTCGTTGCACTCACATTGTACTGAAAAGTTGCTCCCTCCGGCCCATAAATATATGAGCATATGATATAATATGAGAATTAAGACAAAATTGGTAAAGTAAGAGAAGAGAGGGAAATGGTAGTTAAAGTAGTGTTAGTGGATAGTGAGACATCCATTATTAGTAGTGTTTTAATGGTGGTATAAGTTGTAAATAACTTGATGTATAGGGTAATAAATGAGATAACTTTCCGTAAATGGAAATGTCCGTATTTTTATAGGACGAATGAAAATAGAAAGTGCACATATTTTTATGGGACGAAGGAATTACTCCTGCCATCCCCAAAGAATATGTACTTTCGGTTCGACACGAGTTTTAATGTAAAATTGGTAAAGTAAGAGAGAGGTAGAGAGAAAAAATAATTAAAGTATTGCAGCAAAAAAGGCGATTCCGTCGCCTTGGCGGCCCCCACACTCCGGCCCGACATCATGTGAGGGGGTTCAATCAGGGTACGCAGTAGCCCGTTAAGGGGGAGGCCTTAACCCACTGGCTGCCAGAAGCCCATCTCCCAAGGCCTCACACTTGTGCCTGAGAGATGGAAGCAACTACACGACAGCAGTGGGATTCGAACCCAGGCTCATTGCAGCAAGATCTGCCCCTCTGTTGCCAACTGCGCTAAGCCCCTGCGGGCAAAAATAACTAAAGTATTGTTAGTGTATAATGAGTCCCACCTCATTAGAGAGAAGACTTTCTTAAATTAGAAAGTGCATATTCTTGTGAGACATACTAAAAAGGAAAGAGTGCATATTCTTGTGGGACGGAGAGAGTAATATATAAAAATGGAATTAACACTTTACTAACTTTTTTATTCATTTCTTTTATAACGTCAAACAATATCTTAAAACTCATGCCGAGTGAAAAATGTATCTTTAATTAGCGGGTGGAAAGAGTATGTATTAATATGATACGGATTTTGAATTTAATAATTCATACCCCCTCTGTTTTCAATTTATAGTCTCATTTTGATTTCGATCGGATTTTAAGAAATTGTTTGACTCTGTGAAAAGAAAAATGGGGGAAATTAGTGGAATATGAATTTTACTTTTATATATTGATTTAATAATAGAATGTGAGCGTAATGATTTAGGTGAATGATGAGGTCCACTCGTTTAGAATGAAAAAGGTAAATGAGACTTTAAATCATTGACAATCCGAAATGTCAAATCGGACATTTTTCATAGACGGAAGGAGTATTTTTTTTAAAAAATTAACTCCTATATAAGGGAGGAAATTACAAATAAACTCATATACTATAGATAGGAGGAAAATACTATAGATAGCGGCAAGGAGCTTAGACAGACGGAAGGAGTATATGTTGGGGTTTGGTTCCCCTTAAACAACGGAAATCATGCTTAAACAAATAAATCATGCATACAGATCTATTTGACTGATTATGAGATCAATTACTCACATGTTAAATAATCAATTGCATCTAGAACAAATATAATTCACAAACAAGGAATCAAAACCACAATTCATGAATTTCGTATAATTTAGAATTACCCTATATGATTCTCCAAAAAATTGTCGATTACTTGCGACTTCTCCACATGATGTTCTTCGTACTCAACCATGAACCTTCTAATCTGTATCCTGAACTTAGATAACGACCCTTGGGTGGGCAGATTTTAGATAACGAACCTTCTAATCTGTATCCTGAACCTTGTCCGATTGTGGGTCAAATTTAACTAATCCAGCAATATATCTGGACTGAACCCGAAAAAAATGACTGACCCAGCAGTATACCTGGGATTAAAATTTGGGCCAGTGGTCCAACCGATCAGTAAAAAATTAGACAAGTAGTCCAATCGATCAGAAAAAAAGTCCAACCCTTCCAAGGTTCACCTTGAAGGGTTTGGGAGGGTGTTGGCAATAGAAACTAAAATAATATATTACAACTATCCAACATCGGTATTCATATAGACTTGAAACCACTATATAATTCTATTGGGTCACTTCTTCTATTACCAATTAGTTTTAGAATAGAATCCATAAATTTCTATCTTAAAAAAATCAACATGTACGGATTATTTAAATTACTGATTTCATCTCTGGCTACTGTAGATTTGAGTGGCGCAAGTTCAGGATGATAACATCTTTTGGGAAATTTTCTTTAAAAGTAGTACAAGTCGGTTGGTGGGACATGCTAACTGTCTGGTTGTTGATAAATAAAATATATTTAAAACAATTCCCTATCTAACATCTTGGTATTTAAAACAATTCCCTATCTAACATCTTGGTTATAAAAACTAACTACAGGCTGGTACCTATATTTTTAAAAGAGAAACCCAAACTAAGAAAAAAATGCGAGGAGTAATTCATTATAAATAAGATTATTTTATTTAAAACAATTCCCTATCTAACATCTTGGTTATAAAACCTAACTACAGGCTGGTACCTATATTTTTAAAAGAGAAACCCAAACTAAGAAAAATATGCGAGAAGTAATTCATTATAAATAAGATTATTTGTACGTGAATACAGGAACTTTCAATATTTTCTGTTTTTTCCCTTAAATTTTATTTTTTAATATAAATGCATGAATTTTAAATTTTTCTGATTTTTCCCCTAAATTATAAATTAAAGTTGATGCGGGATATTAAAACTTATGTGGCAATTGAAACTATATTATTTTTATTTTACTAATTGAAAAAAATGAAATTAAAATTTAATACTTTAAGCACTTACTACGTGTTTTGGTTCATCGTTTAGTTTGTGTTTTGTTTTCATTTTTATTTCTTCGCGTCACAATTGTCGACGACCTCTTAAATCTTCATTTACTTGCGCATTTAGTCCAAAATTGTAGAATAATACAACTGGAATTATTCAGTGCATTATTATACTCTTCTCCAATTATTGAATGATAATGATTAAGACTTCATTATTAGTTAGATGAATTATAAATTTCATTTGTACACATGAAACACGTAGACAATATATTTATTTCAATGTGCACCATTAGACTAAGGGACATGAATCCCGTGAACCACTATATTTTATTTCAGTTTGCATCAATGACCATATAATGAAATTGGATTTGATTCGTTTTGCACCTTCCTATGTAGGAAAATGATAATACAAAAATTGCATCTCAATACGAAATCCGGACAATGAGATTTGACAATCTAATGATTAATAATTAATAAAAAACACGGATGGTCATTATAAAGTAGTATGTCATATTATAAATTTCAGGTTTGAGGTCATATTACGATCATTTTAGGTCATCCTTACTATAATGACCTAAAACTTATTGATTCTGCATTTTTGTATTAAGATTGATTTTTTCATAGATCATAACCCGATGTATAGATTAGTTTTCTACAATAAGTTTCAATAATTTAAGGATAAACTAAAGTCAACCATCAAGGTTACAGCCAGCCACAATCCTATATATAAATGGATGAGAAACCAAATTACCAAGAAACACAAGGCAAAAACATTACTACTAATCAGAAAAATGTGTACCATTAGCATGCATGTATCCATCCTTAGCAAGCCACTAAATTCTCTCCACAGCTCATCGGAGAGGAGATCTTCAAAACCATGGCCGGTCTCTCGAATTGTGCCCGGTGCTCGCCTTCGTGCTTCTTGCTCCTCACAACGAGAAGAAGCTCATCAAATCCGACGCTCCGGAAACTACCAGCCTTCCCTTTGGGATTTCAATTACATTCAGTCTCTCAACACTCCTTATAAGGTACGTACCATTAATTAGTATGTTGCTATATAATTATACCTAATTAATTTACCTCCCTTTAATTTGATAGAATATATATGTATTTCCATAGGAGGAGTGGCACTTGAATAGAGAAGCAGAGCTGATTGTGCAAGTGAAAATCTTGCTAAAGGAAAAATTGGAATTTGTACAACAGTTGGAGTTGATTGATGACTTGAAATATCTTGGCCTTTCTTATTTTTTTCATGATGAGATTAAGGAGATTTTGGGTTTTATACATACATATTTCCATGATAAAGAAGTGGATGGAAGTGATTTGTATCTCACAGCTCTTGGATTCAGACTCCTTAGAGAACATGGTTTTAATGTTTCACAAGGTTAGATTAATTATGCTTTGTATATATTTGATTTCTTTTCTATGAGTTTTAAATATGAATCCAAACTTGTGTGTTAATTACAGAGGTTTTTGATTGCTTCAAGAACGAGAAGGGTAGCGATTTCAAGGCAAGCCTTGGCCGAGATACGAAAGGAATGTTACAACTCTACGAAGCATCTTTCCTTTTGAGAGAAGGTGAAGATACACTGGAGGTAGCAAGACAATTTGCAACAGAAAATCTGCAGAAAACTCTTGATGAAAGTGGTGATGAAATTGACAAAAATCTATCATTGTGGATTCAACATTCTTTGGAGATCCCTCTTCATTGGAGGACACCAAATCTTGAGGCAAAATGGATGATAGATGCTTACTCGAGGAGACCCGACTTCAATCCAACAATTCTTGAGCTTGCCAAACTAGACTTCAACATTGTTCAAGCAACACAAATAGAGGAACTCAAAGACATCTCAAGGTGAACTAGCTAGGACTATTTATTTATTAGGAATAATAGCCATTTAAACAACGAAATTTAGTTAAATTTGACTAAATTTCATAATTTATACTGCTATTTTTCCTATTTACAAGGTTGTAAGGACTTGCTTTAATTTGTTTAACCTTTATGTTGTCTAGATGGTGGAATAATTCATGTCTGTCTGAGAAACTACCGTTCGTGAGGGACAGGCTGGTGGAAAGCTACTTTTGGGCAATTGGAGTCTTTGAAACTCATCAACATTCGTATGAGAGAAAAACGGCCGCCAAGATAATAACTCTAATAACATCTCTTGATGATGTTTACGACATCTACGGTACACTAGACGAACTTGAATTGTTCACACTCACCCTACAGAGGTTCGTATAGAGTTTGGTCTTAATTTCAAACTCCAAAATCAAACACAAAAGTTATTTTTAGACCGTTTTTAGTTAAATTCAACAAATTCCAATTCTAAAAACAAAGATAGGATCTAATAAAGAACCCCATGTTTTTAAAATCAAAATTTCTAAAATGAACTAAAACGATTTGAATAATGAGCTTCTGTGTTTTGTTTGACATTAAGATCAAGTTTTGTTTTTATAATCAATCGACTTCCTTATTACTTGACATTACGATTCATATCAACAATTTCAGATGGGATACAGAAGCAATCAATCGACTTCCTTATTACTTGCAATTGTTTTATTTGGTTATCCACAACTTTGTTTTCGAGCTAGCACACGACATTCTTAAAGAAGAGGGTGTCATCAATCTCTCATATCTACAGAAACCGGTAATTAATACGAGTATATATATATATATATAATTATCTTCTTAATTGAGATGAGAGGTTGTAACATGTCTAAGTATGAATTATTGGTAGTGGGTGGATTTGGTTGAAGCATATTTACAAGAGGCAAAGTGGTACTATAGTGGATACACACCAAGCATGGAAGAATATCTCAATAATTCTACCATTTCGATAGGAGCTCCTACTGTAATAGCCCAAGTTTTTCTTACATCCAAAAACCAGCTGTATAAATATGATGGGGTGCGTACTAAACAAGCCCAACAGCAATGACGGCCCATCAGCCCAAAGCCCAAGGAAGAGTATGAGTTCGGCATTACCAAAGAGTTCGGCCTCAGCCTACAGCTCGGTAAAAGCCAACCAATCAAGCTCTGCTCTCAGGTCGGCATCAAGCTCTACTCTCAGATCGGCAACCAAAGCAGTTCGGTCTCAGTATTCGACCGAACAAAGAGTTCGGCCTCAGCCTACAGCTCGGTAAAAGCCAACCAATCAAGCTCTGCTCTCAGGTCGGCATCAAGCTCTACTCTCAGATCGGCAACCAAAGCAGTTCGGTCTCAGTATTCGACCGAACAAAGAGTTCGGCCTCAGCCTACAGCTCGGTAAAAGCCAACTAATCAAGCTCTGCTCTCAGGTCGGCATCAAGCTCTACTCTCAGATCGGCAACCAAAGCAGTTCGGTCTCAGTATTCGACCGAACAAGGAGTTAGTGGACCCATACAGGATTTCCACAACTTCCAACACACCCACTACCACGTGGTGTCAACTCAGGCCACGATCGTAGGCCATGACCTATGCTACATCCACGATCTTAGGCCATGACCTCCACGACATCCACAACCATCATTAGTGGTGATGCAAGCCACGATCTTAGTTCAATGTATAAATAGAACTTAGATCAGATAGAAAAAGGTTAAGCTCTCTAGAGATAAAATATCATATAGCAAGTCTGTGTTGTAAGCTGTAATCCCAGATCAAGCAATACAATCTTGCCCTCCCTTCTTCCCGTGGACGTAGATTTACTTCAGTAAATCGAACCACGTAAAATCTCTGTGTCGTGATCTGCATTTTCCTGCATTCATCACCATCAAAAATTCGCGGATTCATCACTGGCGCCGTCTGTGGGAAACAGAGAACCAAATTTGTGATAAAGCGAATTTTTGACCCTTTTTCCACCCCAAAAAAATGCATACCAGATCACACACTACCCGTAATACCGTTCGTGAAAACCATGAGGAAGCTAGTCCAGCCCGCAGGTCCGGAAAACAGCCTCGGGAGACATCTACTTCCAGTTTTCACGATGAAGGAACAAGCCGCTCAAAAGGTCCACACACCGAGTCTTCCCAGCAGCCTGATTTGAATGAGGCTGTCAAGCTGTTCTTGGCTGAGAAGCAGGATGAGTTCTTAGCCTTCCTGCAAAAGAGCCAACAGCCGAAGACGAAAACGGTGGGTTCTCCTTCATCCAGACATGAAAGTCACTACCGCAGTAGTGCCGTGTCTTCCAGGAAGAAGAATCCTCAACCCCGACATGTTCCTGTTCCTCCTCGGTACCGGAATCACAGGAGATCTCCATCTCCTCCATACCGAAGAGATGTCGGGTTCGCCATGTACGGAGCATTGAAGACTCCGTTCTCGGACGATATCACCCGAACTCCCCTTCCACAGAACTACCGAACTCCGTCGATGACTTATGACGGGTTGGTGGATCCTCATGACTTCCTGGGACGCTATCAGTATAATATGGCGAACCAAGGTCTCAATGAGGTCCATATGTGCAAGCTGTTCCCCGAGCTGCTTATCGGGAACGCAAGAAGGTGGTTCGATAGCCTCCCCCAAGGCAGCATTAGATCTTACCGAGATCTAATGGAGGCTTTCCACAGGAGGTTCTTTCAGAAAGCGGAAGCCCGGATCACTTCGGCTCAGCTGCTTTCTATACGTCAAGGTCGCGACGAAAAGATCAACGACTTCATGACGAGATTCCACAAGGAATGCCTACAAGTAGATGATCTCAACGATCTACTTGTCATTTCGGCATTCCAAAATGGAATCCTGCCCGGAGCTCTCTACAGAAAGCTCGTGGAATGCGGTCCGCAAACAGCTCAAGAGATGTGGGACATTGCGGACAAGTTTTCTCGTGCCGATGAGGCAGACCGTCGAAAACGGTCTTTAGACAGCTCATCTAGAGAAGACAAAAAGAAGCCCGATCATAGCGATCAGAGGCTTCCTCGCCGAACACCTTCCCCACCAAAGGAGGGATAGCGGTCATCCGAGGTGATCGAAAAAGAGCAAGTGTGTTCGCAGATTGCGCTTAAAAATGCCGAGCAATCAGTTCGGCACCATCAAGCATAGCAATCACAGCAGCCGGAGTCAGAGGCAGGCGAAATGACCGAAGTCACACCAGAGCCGAACTCGATGGTGTACGGCACTGAAGCAGTGATTCCGGTTGAGATCGGCATACCCAGTCCCCGAACTCAATTTCTCCTCAGAAATGAATGGTGACGGACTGAGAGCCGAACTAGATCTTGCCGAAGAAAGAAGAGAATTGGCCTGCATAAAAGCAGCCAAGTACAAGGAGCAAGTAGCCCGGTATTATAACCAAAGGGTGAAAAAGCTGCAATTTCAAGTGGGAGATCTCGTCTTGAGAAACAACGAAGTAAGCCGAGCAGAAAAGCTGGGCGAACTCGAACCCACATGGGAAGGTCCATATCGGGTGTCAGAAGTCCTCGGCAAAGGGTCTTACAAATTGACTCACGTGTCAGGAGCACAAGTACCCCGAACATGGTACGTTTCCAACCTCAAAAAGTTCCATTTGTAAGAGACAGTCCAGTCAGTCTTGAGTCCTGTTCGGTCAATGTGCTTTCTTTGGTTTGCTTGGTCTTTGTTTGTCTCTGTGCGTTTTGTCTGTGTGTTTTGTCTGTCTCTGTGCGTGTCGTCTCTTACAAATGTTACTGAGGTATCTTGTTCTTCGAAGGCTGATCCCCTTCTTAGAACATATACAAGCCAACGATTGTGAGTCAAAGCTTCTAAAGAGGATACAAGACCACAATTCAGCTTAAACAAGCAGTTCGTCTGAAACGAACTGCAATAAGCCAACGATTGTGAAGTCCAAGCTTCTAAAGAGGATACAAGACCACAATTCAGCTTAAGAATCAAGCACTTCGTCTGAAACGAACTGCAACAAAAGTCCGATTCACGCGATAAAACTTGCCTGAATTAGGACAAGGGAAAGTCCGATCCACGCGATAAAACTCGCCGAATTAGGACAAGGGAAAGTCCGATCCCCAAATTAGGACAACGGAAAGTCCGATCCGAGCGATAAAACTCGCCAAATTAGGACACAAGCTTAGTCCGGTCAAAGATGTTTATTTCATCAGACCAAAGACGAGTCCGGTCAAAGATGTTTATTTCATCAGACCAAAGACGAGTCCGGTCAAAGATGTTTATTTCATCAGACCAAAGACGAGTCCGGTCAAAGATGTTTATTTCATCAGACCAAAGACGAGTCCGGTCAAAGATGTTTATTTCATCAGACCAAAGACGAGTCCGGTCAAAGATGTTTATTTCATCAGACCAAAGACGAGTCCGGTCAAAGATGTTTATTTCATCAGACCAAAGACGAGTCCGGTCAAAGATGTTTATTTCATCAGACCAAGGACCAAGTCCGGTCAAAGAAGTTTACTTCATAAGACCGAGGACAAGTACGATGAAATTGTTTCGCAGAACTGTAAGCAGTGATAAAAGCGAAAGGAAAAAATTTCATTTATTAAATCTCGTTCGGCAGACAATTCAGCTCCCCTACGAGAAAGCATTACGCCATTACAAAGGACTATTCTACTGTCCTCGGTTGCTAAAGTTAAGCCACCTATCTGCAAAATCCTCTGGAAGCCGAGTTCGGTTGTTCCGAGCAGATGAAGAATAAGCAGGTCGACGAGATGCTATCCTCGACCCAACACCTCTTCCGCGAGCCCCAGAAGCTCTAACCCCTCGGCGATGAAGAGTCTCTGCAATAAGCATCTGCTGATCTTGCTCGCTCATAGTCACAACTCCTCGGCGAATTTCAGTCCGTCCCTGTCTTGACGATTCCGGTTGCTCCTGAGCCCGTTCTCGTCTTGACGTTTCCGGCTGTTCCGGAGTTCGTTGTTGACTTGGAGTAGGATTTTGAACAAGGGAACCAGAGGCTTGATCTGGAGTGCGAGCATCTGTTGGCGGGAAATGCCTAAGGAATCTCTCGATTGAGGGACGCCGGGAAAAAATGATGTCGTACCGAGAAGCCCAGCGCCGTAATGATTTCACAACTTGTTGGCAAGCCGAGCTCTCCAGCGCATTGTTCCTCCGGAGTACATGATATTCCTCCCACAGTTCGTCAACTCGACTCTGAACATCTGATATGGTCACTCCCCCGCGCACACGGATGTAATCCTCGTACGCAGTCCTCTCAGCAATGGTCGTATTCAGCTCGGCCTCCAGATCCTTCTTATCGGACTCTAAGTCCTTATTATCGGCCTCCAGCTTCACTAAACGAGCCAGAAGCTCGTCATTCTTCGTCTGATCGGCTATAGCTCTTTTCTCAGCTTCGTCTAAAGCCGAAGAGTACAGCCGTTTCCAGTGAAGTATCTCCATCTCCTTGAGTACAAAGCAGCTATATTAGTTCGGCAGCTGTACCGAGCAGATAGTAAAATACAACAGGAATAAAGGCGAGTACGAAAAGCTATACGAAGACAAGTGTAGAGAATTTTTCATTCACAAGGAAAATTTTTTACACTAGGAGGGCTTCAAGGCCCTTTTACAAGGAAGAAACTAGACTAAGAGAAGGGAGACGAAATCATACTCCGCCAGCTTCGTCTCCGGCTCCTCGGTCTGGTCCAGCTTCTTTCTCCTGAGCTACCTCAGCCTCGGCCTCGCATCCTGCCGGCCTCGCCTCCGCCTCCTGATCGGCTTCCTTCTCCGGATGCCCGGCCCGCTCGACTTCGGCCTCCTGCTCCAGCGGCTCGGCCTCACCCTCTCCGTTGTAAGTCGAAGCGGGTGAAACGGGTCCCACGGAGGCAAAGATAGCCTCCAGGTTCTCGTCCCGATCAGCTCGACAACTCCGGACTCGGTCTGCAGAAAGCAGGACCGAGGATGAAGCGAGCTCCTCAAGGAGCGGCAGATTCTGAAGCCGAGCTGCTATCTCTCGGCTGTACAGAGGCAGCACGACGTCGGCCCCCTGCTCGCCCTTATCGGTAATTAGCCTTACCAGACTACCGACAAAGGCCGAGAACTGGCCGCTCAAAAAGAGTTTCTCCGTGTAAACACGGAGAGCCTCCCCCTGGGCAGCCACGGCGGCAGCCTCCTTCTGAGCCTCCCGGTGCTTCGTCTGCTCTTGCAGGATGATGAGCTGATTTTTGGCTGACCGGGCTTCATCCTGAGCCGAGATCCTAGCAGCTCGGGCCCTCTCAAATTTGGCCTCAGCCTGTTCGGCCAGACTACAAGCAAGATGCAACTTCTTCTGCATCTCCTCGTAGTCGTGGGATGCTTTGGAGAGCTCCACGGAGACGAGCTTGGCTCTCTGAAGATGAACAAGGAAAAAACTTACCTCCACAAAATTCGTCGGCCATTGAAAAGGCTCAGGGACGTGTTCCGGGATGTCTGCAACCACCTCGGAGATGACCAGGTCTTTCCCCGGCACTCTTGGGGACTCATGAAATTTCCCCTTCCCTTTAGCCGAACACGGCTCCGGCTCTTTCGGATCCGAAGAAGAGGTTTTTTGCCTCTTCGGATTCTTCTCGGCTTCAGACGCCGAGCGAGGGGCTCTCTGCCTCTCCGGCTCCACAAGCTCGGAGGACTTTCGGATAGCCTTATTCAACATGTACACTGCCAAAAAGCAAGAAAGCCAGGTTAGTTTTCTTCGTTAAAGCAGTAGAGCATAAAGATAAAGAGAAATCCTCACCCTCGGCCTCTTCGTCCGAAGACGAGATGTCGAACACGACGTCGCCCTTGACGAGCTCAGACTCCGTGTATTGTTTCCTAACTATGGGAATCTTGTTGAGCTCGCCATCGAGCTCGTCCAACGGTTCAGGCCGAGGATGACGGATAACGGACTTCGGCCCTCTCCAGGGAAAACTAGGAGCCGCGGTCCTATCATAGTAGAAGAAGCGGTTTTGCCACTTCGGCCACTTCGTTTTACAAAAGGCCCTAAAGGGCTGTACAGGGATCAAGTAAAACCAAGACCCCTTCCTCTTAAATTGAAAGAATTTAAGGATCGCCTTCAAAGACAAATCCCTTCCTAACTTACGGAGTTCGGCAGCAAAGGCCGACAAGTGCCTCCAAGAGTTCGGAGTCACCTGGCCTAAAGGAAGCTGAAAAAAATCTAATAAATCTATAAAGGCAGAAGGGAGGGGGAAACGAAGCCCGCATTCTAAGCAGGCCTCGTACACGGTGGCGTAACCCTCCGGCGGGGAATCAGCCCTATGATCACCGTCAGGTACCACCGCCTTCCCCCCAGGAAAAAAGTATTTTTCGGGTAGGGATATCACAGTATCCTTACTCAAAATACTATGGAAATACTCTACGGTCTTCTCCCCGGACTCTTTCCGGCCAGAAGACCCCTTACCGCCTCTCCTACCGCTACCCGACTCCGAAGAAGAAGAAGAAGACATTTTTCTTACTTTTTGAAGGTGAAGAAAGTCTGAAGAAATTCTTGAAAGCGGAGAGAGAATTTTCGCAAAAAAGAGAGAGTGCAGAAGAAGCAGTCGCAAAAGTGCTTCAATGATGAAGAAAGGAGGTATTTATCAGATTCGGCGAAGATTTCAAAATCGTCGCACCGTTTCGAATCCCACCTTTTCAGGATTCAACGGCCGGATTTTACTGTCGCATTTAATGCAAGGCACGTCCCCTGACATCAGCCTCCCCCTTGCCTTTATCCAGAATGCCGAAGTGACTCACTTCGCCGAAATGATTCACTTCGCCCTTCGGGGGGGGTAGTGATGGGGTGCGTACTAAACAAGCCCAACAGCAATGACGGCCCATCAGCCCAAAGCCCAAGGAAGAGTATGAGTTCGGCATTACCAAAGAGTTCGGCCTCAGCCTACAGCTCGGTAAAAGCCAACCAATCAAGCTCTGCTCTCAGGTCGGCATCAAGCTCTACTCTCAGATCGGCAACCAAAGCAGTTCGGTCTCAGTATTCGACCGAACAAAGAGTTCGGCCTCAGCCTACAGCTCGGTAAAAGCCAACCAATCAAGCTCTGCTCTCAGGTCGGCATCAAGCTCTACTCTCAGATCGGCAACCAAAGCAGTTCGGTCTCAGTATTCGACCGAACAAAGAGTTCGGCCTCAGCCTACAGCTCGGTAAAAGCCAACTAATCAAGCTCTGCTCTCAGGTCGGCATCAAGCTCTACTCTCAGATCGGCAACCAAAGCAGTTCGGTCTCAGTATTCGACCGAACAAGGAGTTAGTGGACCCATACAGGATTTCCACAACTTCCAACACACCCACTACCACGTGGTGTCAACTCAGGCCACGATCGTAGGCCATGACCTATGCTACATCCACGATCTTAGGCCATGACCTCCACGACATCCACAACCATCATTAGTGGTGATGCAAGCCACGATCTTAGTTCAATGTATAAATAGAACTTAGATCAGATAGAAAAAGGTTAAGCTCTCTAGAGATAAAATATCATATAGCAAGTCTGTGTTGTAAGCTGTAATCCCAGATCAAGCAATACAATCTTGCCCTCCCTTCTTCCCGTGGACGTAGATTTACTTCAGTAAATCGAACCACGTAAAATCTCTGTGTCGTGATCTGCATTTTCCTGCATTCATCACCATCAAAAATTCGCGGATTCATCAAAATACAACCAAATAATTCGTCTTTCGGGGATGCTTGTACGGCTTCCAGACGATCTAGGAACATTGCCGGTACGTGCACAAAATTACTCTCAACACATCTTATCTTTATATACTTTTTTCTTCTCTCAAGTTATGTGATACAATAGAGTGGATATATTAATTTTGTGTATGAATAGTTTGAGATGAAGAGAGGGGACGTGGCGAAATCAATGCAATGCTACATGAAGGAGCGAAACGCAAGCATGGAAGAGGCGGAGGAACACGTGAGGTTTTTGATAAGGGAGGCGTGGAAGGAAATGAACACGGCCGGTGGTTGTCCGGTTAGGGATGATTTTGTTGAGGCAGCAGCTAATTTTGGAAGAGCGGCACAGTTTATGTATCTTGATGGAGATGGCAACCACTCTCAACTACATCAACGGATTGCCACTCTGCTCTTTCAACCATGTCATTGACTCACACTGTCTCTCAACAAAACAAAACAAAACAAAACATGTGCTTTAATATATCAGAGAATTTATTATTTTGGTGTGGTCCTGCTATTTCTTCCAGGATTTAAGTAGATTGTCTCGTATATTAATTTGGTGACAAACATGGTAAGTGTATTGTCTACCTATTTCGGCCTGGATTTAATTTGAGGACTCGTATAATTAATTTAGCTCAACTACATAATTTTTCGCCCAATCCATTCTCCCTCAATTTAAGCGGTCACGTGTCATCTCAATCTATATAAAGAAAAGTTTTCCAAGATTTAAGTAGAGGGACTAATAATTTTATTTTTACATTTTAATTTATCTATACACATTAATGGTAGGACCATCTTCAATTATCTCCCCTTACCTTTTCATTTGATTCACAATAACTATTGTTTTTGTGAAATAGTCCGAAATATTTTCCGTTTCAGGCATCGTCAAACTTTCGAACTCGCCACGTAGGATTTATAGTCGAACTTGTATCGCCTTATCAACGCCAGTGAAAGAATTCATCAAAATCTCCCAGGCTTGTTTTGACGTGGTGGCTGCACTTACTTTCTCGAACGTGGTTTCATCAATACCTTGATAGATATTGAACAATACCTTCTTGTCTCGTTTCCTTGCGTCTTTGAGGGCGTTCTTCTGGTTGTTTGTCAGGGCATCTTCGGCTTCTTGGGAGGTAAGTTCGGTGTAGCAGTCTTGAACAATGTCCCACAACTCTTGTGATTGCAACAAGACTCAGCATATGAGTACTCCATTTCCATAATTGTGTTTCTCCAATTTGGGAATCTGAGGTTGAACCATGTTCAACGTTGCCGCCATAGGTAGAATTCAGTGGCGCCGCCCCTTCCTACTCCAGCGCTGGGGAAATCGCTACTTAAGTAACTCTAAGGAGACATTGGCCTAAGGCCACCGGCAACGCGTCTCGCGGGTGGTAAGTATCTCGTCCCGCCGATACGAGACGGCGGCGAGACGTGTTGCAGCACCCCGTCTCGTCCCTGTCTCTCCGAGACGCCCGTCCCACCGAGACACCTCGCGGGCTATGTAGCCACGCGCTTGCGCGACGTGGCGCGCTTCGGCGCCATGCCTGACGCCCACTCGCGATCCCGCGAGTGGGCATCGTCACGCTGACGCAATAAATCATTTTTTTAAAATTCAAATTTAATTGAAAAAGTAAAAAATAAAAAATCGAAAACGGTAATATTACCATTTTTCGAACATTTTCCTTTTTTTTACTATATAAATACTCCTATTTCATCCTCATTTCACACAAATACACATCAAATCCTCCAAATCATCTCCATTTCCTATCCAATTTTCATCTAACCTCTCATCACAAAATGTCCGGCGATAGAAACTCTGGCGGCGGCTCCGGCGGGTTTGACTTCAACACGTTTGGCGACTGGGGGGCATGTTGACAAACTCGTATTTATAGTGTCGTGATTGGTATGAAGATGTGCATAATTGTTGAGTTTTTATGCTCAAAATTGTTATTTCCAGCCAATTACTCTATGTTTCGGAGTTCACGTGTTTGTTGAGTTTTTCAGGCAAAAATATGAGAAATTGGAGCAAAATAGTGCCACCCGGTCGGGTGAATATATGTGGCTGAAAAGCCACCCGACCGGGTGTCAGCGATAAGTCTGTCGGTTGAGTGCGACCCGGCCGGGTGAATTTCCTATACAATAATTCCACCCGGCCGGGTGGGAACCTTATAACGCCAAGACTCCAGAGAGCTCCACCCGGCCGGGTCCGACGAACTGACGATTTGATAAGTTTCCAGATGCGATTTTTGAAGGAAAATTAGAGGCAAGAGCTAGGGCAACTCGAGGCATTCACTCCCAGCCGCAAAAACACACACTCTCTCTGAAGAACTCTTGGAAGAAGATTGAAGATTCAAGCTTCGATTCATCCGCCAATTGTAATTCGTATCATGGTTTCCTCTGTTTTTCTTAGTTTCTTTTTGTTTTCTACTTTGAACATGAGTAACTAAACCCTTCATGTGGGATTCTTGGTGAAGATGCATTGATTCATAGTTTTAATCCAATTGATTCCATTTTTATCTTGCTCTTGTAATTGTTTGAATTATTCTTGTACTTTTTCCTATCAATTGCTTGATCACCAATTGGGAGTGTAGGATTTCTTAGAGTAATCGGGAGATGAAATATTGAATCTTGAAAGAGGAATAATTCACACCTTAATTCAATAAAACTCGGGAGAGTTGAGATTATGAGTGGAATCTTTAATCTAATCAAACTTTTGGGAGTTAGGTCTAAGATTTAGAAGGGGACTTCACTTATTACACCTAATCTACACATTTCTCACCCCGGGAGGGGGTTTAATCTACAATTGTGATTGATTCAACAATTCTGGAGACTTTAAATGGTAAATCGGTGTTAATTGGGTTAGGCTATGAGTTGTGCATCGGATCCTCTAATTATGCATATTTCTCCATCATCTTACACAACTTGCTAAATTGCGTTCTTGTTTAATTGTTCTATTTAAATCTTTGCATTTACTTGTTTTCAGTAGTGGTAGTCTTAAAACCAAAATTTCTGATCGTCTGGATAGTAGTTGAAATTTGTTCGTGGTACTTAGGTTGACACTTAATTGTCTCTGTGGGATACGATATACTCTTACTTGCTATTTGCTACAATAACCCCGTACACTTGCGGGTATTATTTGGGTAAAATAAAGTTAAGTCAAGTTTTTGGCGCCGTTGATGGGGACAATTTTTGTGTTATATAGCTTGATATCGTGATAATAATCAAGATTACTACTTCAGACTTTCCTGCTTTATTTTTAATTTTATATTTTTTTTTGAGTTCTCACATTTGTGTTTCTTGTTCAGGTGTATGCACACACGTTCTAAAGGCTTGCCTCTAGAACCTTTCGATTCGGAGATCGAAGCAACAAACCGGAAGAGGAACGCCTATAGGAGACTCACACAGAAAATTCAAGCTTCGTCGCCTAACCGCACAGGAGCACCTTCAGATCAGAGGGATCTTTCACCCATCCGATCACCAGTTCAGGACCATATTCTATTTGATCCCGTCTCTCCTAGTCTGATGGAGTACGAAGGGGGTAACAACGGTCCACCACCTCCTCCTCCCAATTATGCTGAGCTTCTATGACAGCTGGAGGAGTTGCGTCAACAGGTCAACCGTGGACCACCTGTGCCTGTGCAGAATCAATATGTGTACCAAGGCCAGACAAATCCAACTGTGCATAGCAACATCGCGGCCAATACCTTTGAGATGAAAAGAGAACTAATCCAGATGGTGGAGAACATTGCTTTTAGGGGCAAATCCACTGACGACACTAACAAGCATATCACCAAGTTCATCCAGATTTGTAACACAACAAAGATGAATGGAGTGACAGATGAGCAGGTTCGCCTAAGGCTGTTTCCTTTCTCTTTAAAGGATTCAGCAAAGGATTGGTTGGAGAGTTTGGAGCCCGGATCGATTAGAACATGGGATGCTATGGTGGAAATTTTTTTGGAGAAATTCTACCCCCCTAGTGAAGCTATAAAGAGACAACACGAGATCATTGCATTGCAGATGACTCCTACAGAGAATATCAGAGATGCATGGGGGAGGTTCAAATCTTTGATGAAACGGTGTCCCAACTATGGGTTAACCCCGACAGTCCAAGTTATTACATTTTTCAAGGGCTGTGTGCCTGAAGCACAAAGGGAGTTGAACTTGAGCTCAGGTGGTAATTTTCTCAAGAAAGGAGTAAATGAAGCCATGAAATTAATAGATGAACTCGCATCTAATGACGAAGGATGGAGCAACGAAAGGAGTGAGGTGCATAGGGTAGCGTCCACCACAGATCATGATCCTATGAGCGCCCTATCCGACAAGCTGGATGCGCTAACTATGAAATTTGACTGCATGGCAATGAGGCACCCGTCTCAAGAATCCCAAGGATATATGGAGGACGTTAACTATGTGAATCAAGGGGGCAACAACCGGTACTACAATAACCAACGCCTCAACTTTCAGGGTGGAGGTTATAATCAGTCTGGGAACAAGGGGCATCCCAATCTCTCTTATGGGAACCCCAATAATGCTCTGCAACCACCCCCGGGGTTCACGGTTAATAATGGAGTGGTTAACGATCCGAAGAAGATGACTACGGAAGACATACTCAAATCTTTCATGTTACAGTCCAATAAGCTAATGGAACAAAACAATCAAAGGATGGAGAAGGTGGAGATAGATGTGCAGAGTATGGCCACTCATTTGAAGAACATCGACACGCAGATCAGTCAGATTTCCCAGACTGTGAGTACTATTACTCAACCGGGAAAGTTCCCTTCGAACACCATTATAAATCCCAAAGATTGCAAAGCTGTGCAGTTGAGGAGTGGAAAAAGTTATGATGGACCTGCAATGCCATCAGAGGATAGAGTAACAGAAAAGGGACCTGAAGAGGAGGAGTTAGTCGAGGAAGTTGAGACCGAGATAGTACATATTACTTCCCCACCTAAGGAGAACGTGGCCCCAACTCTACCTACACCACCTGCAGCAGCTCACACTCCCACTGACGTGAGGATTCCCTATCCTCAACGTGTGCAGAAGAAGAAGACAGATGCACAGTTCTTGAGATTCTTTGATATATTTAGGAAGGTGCAAATAAACATCCCATTGGTGGAGGCACTACAGCAGATGCCGAGGTATGCCAAGTTTCTGAAGGATGTGGTTTCCAACAAGAGGAGATGGATGGAGTATGAGACGGTGAATTTAACTGAAAGCTGCAGCGCCATTATTCAGAAGAAGTTTCCAGCTAAACTGAAGGATCCAGGAAGTTTTACCATCTCTTGCATAGTGGGAGATTGTCAAGAAGGGAGAGCATTATGTGATCTGGGGGCGAGTATCAACCTGATGCCCTATTCATTCTTCCAGAAAATGAAGATTGGAGAGGCACTGGCAATTCTTTATCTGCTATACTCATCTCTTGAGCTGTCGTATTCCTTCTTTGCGCTCAACAGTTTCCCTAGGACCCTTTTTGCCTCACTGACCCTTAACTGTGTGAAACTTCCCCCCGATGAGGAGTTCGCCAAATCTTTCGTGGCCCTGTTCATTCCCTCATAGAAGACATGATGTATCTCTATGTCCGCCATGTGATGGTTGGGACACGCATCCAAAAGGCCCATATACTTCGCCCAATATTCACTCAAAGGCTCGTCGTATCCTTGCCTCACACTAGTGATCTCTCTCTTCAATGCGCTCGTCTTAGATGATGGGAAAAAATTTCCTAGGAAAACTGACTTGAAGTCGGCTCAGCTCTCGATGGAATTAGGAGGCAGTCGCATGAACCATGTGTTCGCCTCTCCTTTAAGAACGAACAGCAAGGCTTTCAACCTATAGTCGTCCTCGGTTGCCCCTGCTGGTCTCCTCTGCGCCCTACAAATTTTACAAAACTCATGAAGGAATTCGTAGGGGCCTTCATAGCTTTTTCCGCAGTATGTAGGTAGAAGTGCTATGACATGAGGCTTCACATCACAAGCAGTCTGACCAGGGGTGACCACGATAGCTTGCGGTGGTTCTCCTTCGGTATGCGTATTCAGCGTACCGATTTCTGGATCTTCGTCCACGTTGGCAGCCATTTCCGGATTGCCTTCCAACAGTGGTATCTCCACGTGTATTGGTCCTTCTATGGTGTACTGCTCTTCGTCGCTACTCGTACCTAGGTCAGACAAAGCTGTCGATAGGCCAGAACGAGTAGTCACGAATATGGTTCCTCGCTGGAGTATCTTCGGTCTCCACTGGTCAGGAGCCGAACTGCTTCTCGTAAACCGAAAAGAAAAGATAAAAGAAAGATTATACACAATATATACTCCAAAGTATCACTCGCAACAACTGTAAATAACGCCATCCATCCCCGGCAACGGCGCCATTTGAAAGATGCACAAGTTCGCAGGTGTCGTTCAAGCAAGGATATATCCTACTGTTCAGGATAAGAACCTCAGCTTACCTAGAACCTGGTTTCAAAGAATCCTCAACCCCACTTCTACTGATCAGTATAGTGGTGGCAAGGGTCGAATCCCACAGAGATGGTGCGTTAAGATTATTGGAGTGATATTTCGGATGGGTTGGTTAGCTACCACGCTTCGGGTTGAGACTTTATCTGGACTGGAATTTAAAAAGGTATCTACTGACTAGGAGGTGGGAGAGGTGTTGGACAGACAGCTGTGTACGTGGAAAGTGGGGAACATGGTTTCAGGAGGTATATGGAAAGTACTAGTTTACTATAAAAGGCTAAAAAAAATATCAGAGAAAAGAGGTGGTAGTTGGGTGGCTGGGCTGTCAGATCTGTATGGTATATGCAGAAAAGTAAAGGACAAAAAGCGAAAAGTAACTAAAAAGCAAAGTGGTCCCCAACATTGGATATGGACATCGTCTTCTCTAACAAACACAAACTAAAATCAAAATATCAAGCAGATTCAACACCATTAAAACACAGATTAACAACTCAACAAACAGATCTCCAATTAAAATCTCAAATCAAAAGATCAAACACTGAAACCGTAATTACGCCTACTGGTCAACATGCAAGTTGGCAGAAATCACGTAAACATGGTTTCCACACTTAACCATTTCAGAACCGAAATCTAAAAGTTAACTAGACTATTAAACTCAGATCTACCAATCGGGAATGAAACACGCTTGTAACACTTAAAAATTACTAATGCAGCTGAACCTAAGTTATCTAGGCAGGAAAGAAAGGAATCGATACGACAAACTGAACAGAAATCAACTTCATAGAACTAAACATGTTCGGGTCTTCAACGAGTACTTCAAAGCAGCGAAAATCAAACGCAACAAAGATCCAACGGAACAAAAAGCAAGTAAATTTAACTACGAAAGCGTAATAAAAGTGTTTTGCCACTCCGGGCGGTGGAACTTCTGAACTAAGATCTTGCTGGCTGGAACGTGGATGGGTGGAACTCCGGGAGCTTCTGGATCTCAAGTGATCATGGCTGTGGCGAGGAACGAGAAATGCGAAAGACAATGCTGAAGGGGTGATCTGCCGAAGAGATTGCTAACTAAGCTTAGGAGTCTTCTAACTACTCGGTGCTGATCTTCTCTCTCCAAGTGGCTTCTTTATATAGGGAGGCCTCCCTTGATTTTTAGGGTAGACTTCAGGCGATAAAATGACTCTTTTGCCCCCTTGCTGGCGGCTGATCCTCCCAGCTATCCTTCTTCTCCATCTCGAGCCTTTTGGCATGCATACTAGTCAGGATAGCGACATCCTGACGCCCTTTTTCACTTAAATCATTCCGAAACTCCCCCACTGGCTAGAACGCTTAACCTGCACACTTTGACAACTATTTTTGCAGATATATTTCACTTATGCGCATCATACTGACCAGTAACCTTGGCCTAGAATATGACTTATCACGTACGTTTCCCCATAAAGCTGTTTTTTTGAAATCCGAACCTGTGCCAACTTCCTCCAATATTTCACTCCTCAATTCCCTGCCCCAGTAGATACTCTCTGCAGAACTACACATAAAAAGATATCAAATTAAAAAAAATGAAACGCCAGACCCCCCAGGTCTAGGATATGACAATATCAAAAACATTCCCAAGGAGTCTGGTATTTCGAAAATATTTTTGGAAGATTATTTTTTTCTGATTTGTTTGGGTTTTCTTGTTTTAAGGAAAATAATTAAATATTTACAAATTGTGTTCAAGTGTTCTCACGATTCCTAGGTCAGGTCATGGTAAAACTTCTTGGATACTGGACCTAGGAAATCCCTAAGAACACTCACCTCCTAGACCGATTAGGCGATATCAGGAAGTGCACGTAGTGGCATTTCGTCTACTACACACAGCTCCGAGTTATCCCTAAATACCTTCACACGATGACCATTGACAAGGAAAGGAGTAGAGTTTGAAGAACTTCCCTGTATCTCTACCGCTCCGTTTGCACGCAGACTCACAACATTGTATGGCCCAATCCATTTGGATTTTAACTTACCGGGCATTAACTTGAGCCGGGATTGGAACAAGAGAACTTTCTGCCCAACTTGCAGTTCCTTGATCCGGAGATTCTTATCATGCCACAACTTGGTTTTTTCCTTATACCACATCGCTGACTCGTAAGACTCAAGTCTCACTTCTTCTAACTCCTGGAGCTGCAGTTTCGTCTCCCCCTCACAGGCTTGAGGGTTCATATTGATCTCCTTGATTGCCCAGTATGCCCTATGCTCAATTCCCACCGGCAAGTGACACATCTTGTCGAGTACTAACCTGTAAGGAGACATTCCAATGGGTGTTTTATATGCTGTTATGTATGCCCATAGTGCGTCATCAAGTCTCTTACTCCAGTTCTTCCTTGACGGATTAACCGTTTTCTCCAGAATCGCTTTGATTTCTCTGTTCGATATTTAAGCTTGCCCATTTGATTGCGGATGATATGGTGTGGAAAGGCGATGGTGAACTCCGTACTTTCTCATTAGAGCTTCAATAGTCCGGTTGCGGAAATGCGTCCCATTGTCAGATATTATAGCTCTGGGCACTCCGTACGGGTTAAAGATGTTGGCTCTAAGAAACTTTGCTACCTCTATAGCTTCACAGGATGTGGTCGCTTTTGCCTCTATCCACTTCGAAACATAATCCACTGCCACAAGTACGTAGGTGTTTCCGTGAGAAGACGGAAACGGACCCATGAAGTCCATTCCCCAGACGTCGAAGATCTCACATACAATTACTGGGACCTGAGGCATTTCGTCCCGCCTGGAGATTCCCCCGGTCTGTTGACACCTCTCACAGTTCTGACAAAACTCGAAAGCATCTTTATGCAATGTAGGCCAGTAAAATCCGCTATCCAACACCTCCCTTGCAGTCTTCCTAGGTCCAAAGTGACCTCCACACGCTAGGGTATGGCAATGATTCAGCACATCCCTCTGTTCCCACTCCAGGATATACCTCCGGATTACTTGGTCAGCCCCCATTCTCCACAAATACGGGTTATCCCAGAAATAATACTTGGCTTCACTTTTGAGCTTCATCCTCTGGGCCCGGGAAATTTCCTGCGAACTGGGCACCTCTCCAGTGACCAAGTAGTGTGCCAGGTCTGCGAACCATGGCTCAGCATTTATCTGACATTTTCCTCTCTCGGAATCTCCTGGAACTGTTAATGCCATGATCTTCTCCCAATTGATGGGTCTAGGATATTCTTCCATATAGTACAAATGTTCCTCTAGGAATGCATCTGGTATTGCTTCCTCGGTCTCCCCTTGAAAAATACGACTAAGGTGGTCCGCCACCTTGTTCTCAGTTCCTTTCTTATCCTTCACCTCCCAATCAAATTCTTGTAAAAGTAACACCCAACGGATTAGTCTGGGTTTGCACTCCTTCTTCGCCAGCAGGTACTTAATAGTTGCGTGGTCTGTGAAAACGATCACCTTTGACCCTAGTAAGTACGGGCGAAATTTCTTAAATGAGTATACCACCGCCAGCATTTCTTTTTCGGTGGTATCATAATTCCTCTGAGCTTGATTCAGTGTTTTGGATGCATAAAAAATCACGTAGTTTTTCCCATCAACTCTTTGACCTGGCACCGCTCCTACCGCATAATCGCTTGCATCACACATGATTTCAAAAGGTAGATTCCAGTCGGGTGCTCTGATAATGGGAGCAGAAACTAATCTATCCTTCAACAGCTGAAAAGTTTTTTTGCACTCCTCATCGAAAACAAACTCCACATCGTTATGCAATAAGTGAGTGAGTGGTTGAGCAATCCTTGCAAAATCCCTTATAAATCTCCTATAAAATCCTGCGTGCCCTAAGAATCCTCTAACTTCTTTCTGATTCGTCGGGTAAGGCAATTTTGAGATAACATTGATTTTTGCTTGATCTACTTGTATGCCTCTTTCCGATACCACATGCCCTAGGACAATTCCTTCAGGGACCATAAAGTGACATTTCTCAAAATTCAAAACCAAATGCTTCTCCTGACACCTCCTCAGCACTATATCCAAACTTGCCAAACACGAATCAAATGAATTCCCGTACACAGTGAAGTCATCCATAAAAATCTCGATGCAATCCTCCAGGAGGTCCGAGAAGATACTCATCATACACCGCTGAAAAGTGCCTGGTGCATTGCACAGACCAAACGGCATCCTTCTGTAAGCATACGTTCCAAAGGGACAAGTGAAAGTTGTCTTCTCCTGGTCCTCGGGATCCACATAGATTTGAAAATACCCACTATATCCGTCCAGGAAACAGAAATATTGCTTGCCCAGCAGCCTCTCTAACATCTGGTCAATGAAAGGTAACGGGAAGTGATCCTTCTTAGTAGCCTCATTCAGCTTCCGGTAGTCAATACACATCCTCCACCCAGAGACAAGTCGAGTGGGGACCAACTCATTTTTATCATTCTTAACCATCTGTATTCCTGACTTCTTTGGTACCATATGTACTGGACTAACCTATTCACTGTCTGGGATGGAATATATGATTCCTAGGGATAGCAGCTTCAACACTTCCTTCAGTACTTCTTCCCTCATGTTCGGATTCAACTTGCGTTGCGGGTCCCTACAAGCCTTTGCTCCTTCTTCTAGACGAATGTGATGCATGCACATATCTGGACTGATTCCAACCAAGTCAGAGAGCGTCCACCCAATGACTTTCTTGTTTCTCCTGATTACATTCAGCAATTCCTCTTCTTGTCCCTCGGTCAAGCTGCTGTTAATAATCACCGGGAAATTTTTATTCTCCTCCAGATATGCATACTTAAGCCCAGGTGGGAGCGTTTTCAATTCTTTCTTGGGGACATCTTTTTCCTGGGGCAAGGGATTTTTCTCCGTAGACTCAGATGTTATTCCTTTCTTAGACTCAGTAGAATTGTCTAGGCTTGCCACATAAGGTGTTTTCCTTGACCTAGCTAACTCCGGGTTTGCACAAAATTCCAGAATCGCTTCAGCTAGCTCATCATCCGATAACTCACTTGTGTTCATTGCTTGACACCAACCAGCTACTTCTCTATCAATTGCATGACTCATCTCGGAATTCTTGATTTGTTCCTGTATTAACTTTGTCTCAAGATATTCCTGAACCGAGGGGTAAATAACATATAGCATGCAAATTTTCAACGTCAAGAGGTTTTTTCATTGCCTCGTCTATGCTAAATGTATATTTCTCCCCATTATAATCAAGACAGATGGTACCATCAAAGACGTCAATGATAGTCTTAGCGGTACGTAAGAAGGGTCTCCCTAAAAGTACTCCGCCAGACTCTGCAGACTCATTATCAGTCATTCTAATCACATGAAAATCAGCTGGGTACAAGTAATCATGTACCTTTATTATCACATTCTTAAGCACTCCTTCAGGACAAATGCATGACCTATCTGCCAATTGGATCACAACTTTCGTGTCCACCATGCCTACCCCTACTAATTTCTTATATATAGACAGTGGTAACACATTTATCGACACACCTAAATCACACATAGCATGCTCGATTTTTGCATCACCAATAGAGATGGGTAAGGTAAACATACCTGGATCATTGCATTTCGAAGGCATCCTCCGCTTTTGAATCACTGCCGAAACATTTTCGCCTATCAAAATTTTTCCACTGGGTCTAGCCTTTCCAGCTATAAATTCCTTGATGAACTTGCTAAACACTAGCAATTTCAAAGCCTTCAAGAATGGTAGATTAATTTCTAGTTTCCCAAAAATGTCCATGAATTCCACCTGCTCTTCCTTCTTCTTCTTGGCTTCCCCCCGGCTTGGGAAAGTGTCACGACCGCCCATACAAGGGGTACCACAACGCGGCGATTGTGACCGACATGCATGGATAACAATTTAAAAAGAACAACTTGATTAACTTAAAGGAAGAAAAACAACTTAGTTTAAAGAGTTTAAGGTTATAATTTTTTTTGAAAAGACATAAGGTAAAATACTTTTAAAAAGGACAACGGGAAAAATTAGACTTAAGAAATACAACAACTAATAACTAAAGTAGAAGAAACACTTAACTTAATCTTGAAGAATAAAGTTCTCAAAAGACAACGTAAACACTTGTTTAAAACTCATCACCACCATACATGTTCAAACACAAAACATAAAGGAAAGATTAAGTCTTGAGTCGTAGTTCAAATTATAGCAGCGGAAAAGAAAAGGTTTAAAGAGAGTCAAGGATAACGCCTATGTATGAAGACACAACGCATCCTAAGTACTTAAGACAGCTCAACATCCACCGCAACATCCCGCTCAACCTGCACATAAGAAAAATAATATGCAGGGCTGAGTACTTGCTGTACTCAATGGGCTCATGCCGAAAACATTTAATAAGTTATGTCATCCATACCAGTGATCTCGAGTTTTATGTAGTAAGAAAATATCACGAGAAAAACACAAAATATTCAAGTCTGGCCAGACAATTTATCTCCCCACTTTTCACATCAATCCAACAATCACAATCACAGTGCGACGAAAGTGTGGCCACACTATTCGCCCACGAGACCGGCCGACTTGCAAGGACGGCTCACGATCCCACCAGTGTACACAGCCCGATAGGGTTTACTGCCCTACTCGGACCCGAATTCGTTTCACAACACAGCCATATAGCCTAACGGAGTAAACTCATACGAACTAGACATCAGGCACACAATCTCATACAAAAACAACATGGCATGACATAACAGTTAAACCACCCTTATATCTCCACATAATATTTTTCGGAAAAGTAAAGAGGTTTGAAAAGAAAGCCCACCTCGTTCTCTTAGCAATTCACAACCCAACTTAGCAACTCTCGATCCTCGAGTTCACGAATACACAACACCCTTGTCAATGACAACACAGTTAGCTTCCCACAACAACATATTACTATGCATGTCCTATCGATTCTCTCGTCATTTTTTTCTCAAATTCCCGACCCAACATACGTCACAAAGATGGGAGAACACATCGTAACACATTTCAATTTATCACACGTGATCACATCATTTAAAAACGTTCCTTGGACATACATGTATCATATAATACTTTTAAACAAGAAAATAAGTGTCATTTTAACAAGGCAGAAAACTGGCAGAACTGCGCGACCATTTTGTAAAAATCACTATAAATTCACCAGACCTCAAAAGATGCTAAATTTTGGTCACGATACAGAGGACACATTCAAGTTAATCCATGACAATTTTCACACCTAAATCACGTCATTTAGTTAGTCATATCACATATTAAACTCTCTAGTCGGAACATACAATTTCTGACAGTATTGCGCAGTTCATTTGAAAAATTCACCATAAATTTATCCAATGCCCAAAAAGGCTGAAAATTTAACACGACTTAGCAGACACTTCAAAATTTCACATAGTTCATGAATCGCATCAATCGGAGGTCATTTGATCAGTCAAACAGAAAACGAAACGTTCATGGCGAGAACTCAAGTTTCTGGCAGCTTTGCGCAGTCAACTTCAAAAATTTATTAAAATTCATTTTTCGATAAAAAGGGCTGAAATTTACACGAGACCCAGAAAACACCTTGAAGTTTACTCAGAAAAATTTTTTATATCAAAATTAGTTCGTTTGCTGGGTCAATCACAGATCGTAAGCCACTGGTCGTGCATCACAGATTTCTGGTTCAAGTTCGAAAATAGGGTTTTCATCTTCCATCACGCAAACACCGATTTCTCATGCTCGAAAACACATAATCATGCTTACAAGTTCCTCATACATATATTTGCACATAAACTCATATTATTCACCAAATATTCCAAACAAACAACACATGATTTCAATCAAAACACAATATCATCCAAGTTCTTACGAAAACACACTTTTCCCCCGTTAAATCTTGCGATCTATCAATCCTACAACCACTACATGCATGTAGGACTCAAGAACATGGTTCAAACGGAAAATGATGAGGAAAAGTGAGCAAATATACCTTCTTCGATAAAAATAAATCGGTAGAAGCAAAGAACGAAATGATTCTTCGGAGACTCTTGAAGATAACTTCAACGGATTGCAAGAACAAGGGTTGGATGGAGGAATTTTGGAGATGGGAGAGTGGGAGAAGAGGCGTGTGGTAGAGAGATTTGAGAGGTGGAGGAGGTTTTTTTTTTGTGACTATGGTTAGGGTTTATTTGATTTTGTGGCTAAGGTTTAATCCCATACTTAATTTAAATAATTAAAAAGAATATCTCCAAGTATGGAATAGGGGGTGGGCGTGTGGTATGGAAGTAGTGAAGAGAAAAATATTTAAATCTTCCAATAAAATTGGAATATGATTTATATTTGGTACATTTTTTTTGGGAAAAGACTCCCACAAAATAGGTAACAAATAAATTAATTCCCCAAGGAAAATCATAGGTACATGGGCGAAAATTCATTGGCCTTAAAGACGGAAATAGTCAAATCCTAATTAAAATAGGATATGAAGGGATTTGACAACATACGGTTAGACTTAATTAGATTTTAAGTTTAAGAAGGGAAATTAAACAAGGCACCAATTAAATCTACAAAAATAATTCATCCTCCTAATTAATAGGGGATTTTCGAAAATCTCCAAGGAATAAGCTAAGGGTCGAAAATCATGTAGAATAAATTAGGGATAATTTGGTTTGGATTTAATTTGGATAAATATCCCAAAACAATTAATTAAATCCAAGAAAGAAAATATTAATTCCAACAATTTGAAGGGATCGAAAATTCCAACTAAAGTGGCTAGGACAACATGCATGATCCCATTTAATTAATTTCCCACGTTGGAAAAATATAGTACATTATTCCACATAACTCACAACAATAAAAACTCGCATTGCTAACTCAACCACATATAAATTTAATTCCATAAATGATATTCCAAATTCAACAACCACATTAATGAGAACAAAAGTCGCAAATTTTCGGGGTGCTACATCCTTCCCCTCTTAACAGAAATTTCGTCCCGAAATTTTGACATTCTCAAATAAACAACTCGAGGTATTTTTCTTTCATTCTATCTTCTAACTCCCACGTGGCTTCCTCGGGACCATGATGTTTCCACAACACTTTCACGGATGTTGTCGACTTGTTTTGCAATTCTTGCACCTTCCGATCTAGGATTACCTCGGGCCTTTCCTCGTAGCTCATGTCGGGGTCAGGATCACTTCCTCTTGATGAATCACATGCTTGGGATCAAACACGTACTTGCGCAACTGCGACACGTGGAACACGTTGTGCACGTTCCCAAAGCTGGGAGGTAACGCCAATCGATACGCCACAGGACTTACTTCATTGATAATCTCGTACGGTCATACAAAACGCGGTTTCAGCTGGCCTTTTACTACAAATCTCACAACTCCTCTCGTCGGGGATACTTTCAAGAACACCTTGTCACCAACGTCGAATTTGATTTCCGTTCGACGCACGTCAGCATACGACTTCTGCCTATCTTGAGCTTCCTTAATCCTTTATAGCGTCGGGTCCTAACATCTTCCTCTCGCCAACTTCATCCCAATAAAGTGGGGGTTGATACTTCCTGCCATACAAGGCTTCATACGGAGCCATGTCGATCGTCGCTTGATAGCTATTGTTGTAGGCGAATTCAACCAATGGTAGAACAGTCTCCCAACTTTCTCCTCGATCTAGGACAACGGCTCGCAACATATCCTCAAGCGTCTGGATCGTCCTCTCTGACTGCCCATCCGATTGCGGGTGATAAGCAGTGCTGAAGTTCAGTTGTGTGCCCAATTCTCGTTGCAAACTCATCCAAAACTTGGATGTGAACTTCGTATCGCGGTCGGACACAATGGTCTTTGGCACTCCATGCAATCGCACAATCTCGTTCACGTAGAGCCTAGCTAACTTGTCAGCGCCATAAGTAATCTTAATCGGTAAGAAGTGTGCGCTTTTAGCAAGTCGATCAATGATCACCTAGATCGCGGTGTTGCCCTTCTGTGACTTTGGCAAACCCGTCACGAAATCCATAGCTAGATGCTCCCACTTCCATTTGGGAATTTCAAGCGGTTGCAACTTCCCATATGGCCGTTGGTGTAAGGCCTTCACTTGTTGGCATGCTAGACATCGTTCCACATATGAAGCTACGTCCCCTTTCATTCCATTCCACCAAAACCGTTGCTTCAATTCTCGATACATCTTCGTGCTTCCGGGGTGTGCGGTGTAAGGCGTGTCGTGCGCTTCACTCAAAAACTCCTCTTTTAGCGCCTCATCGCTCGGCACACATAATCGTCCATCGTACGTCAAAGCATTATCCGCCTCCTCACGGTAATGATCAACCTTCTCGGCTCTCATCTTTGCACGTAAATCCTCCAACTTTTCATCACGTCGCTGGGCTTCTATGAGCTTGGTTCTCAAATCTGGCTCAATCACTAGAGTCTCCAATCTTGCTTCTACTGTCTCGGGCGCTTTCACTATTTCCAATCTCATCTTGTCGAACTCCTGAATCAACGCTTTCTCTTGCGTTAAGAAATAAGCCAATTGCGGTTGGTTCTTTCTACTCAAAGCATCGGCTACTACGTTCGCCTTGCCCGGGTGGTAGTGAATACCACAATCATAATCCTTCACGATCTCTAACCAACGTCGTTGTCGCATGTTTAGCTCCTTCTGCTCAAAGAAATACTCGAGAGTCTTATGTTCCGTATATATTTCGCATCTCACTCCATAGAGATGGTGTCTCTAAATTTTCAGTGCATGCACCACTGCTGCTAACTCCAAATCATGAGTTAGAAAATTCAATTCATTCGGTCTCAACTGTCGGGAAGCATATGCTATTACTTTCCCGTCTTGCATTAACACGCATCCTAGTCCCACTTTCGACGTGTCAGTATAGACGGCGAAGTCCTTGTCGGGTTCTGGTACCGCTAGGACTGGTGATGTAGTCAATTTCTCTTTCAACAGTTGGAAACTCGCCTCGCACTCTGGCGTCCAAACCACCTTGATTCCTTTCTTCAACAGTTACGTCATTGGTCTCGCAATCTTAGAGAATCCTTCAATGAATCGTCGATAGTATCCAGCCAATCCCAAGAAGCTGTGGATTTCACTCGGCGTTTTCGGCGATTTCCAATTCTGCACGGCCCCGACCTTTGCTGGATCTACTTGAACCTCATTTGCCGTCACAATATGACCAAGGAAGTTTACTCGAGTCAACCAAAACTCACACTTACTAAACTTGACATAAAGCTTCTCCTTTCACAACGTTTCCAACACTGTTTGTAGATGCCATCCATGTTCCTCCTTGTTCTTCGAGTATACTAAAACATCGTCGATGAAGACTAACTCGAACTTGTAGAGATACTCGTGGAAGACTCGGTTCATCAAGTCCATGAAGATGGCCGAGGCGTTGGTCAGCCCAAATGGCATCACGACGAACTCATAATAGCCATAACGAGTACGAAAAGCAGTCTTAAGCACATCCTCTTGTCGGACCTTTAGTTGGTGGTACCCTGATCTCAAATCCATCTTCGAGAATACACCTGCTCCTCGAAGTTGGTCAAAATAAATCATCAATCCTCGGCAGTGGGTACTTGTTCTTCAACGTCATTTTGTTAAGCTCACGATAGTCGATGCACATCCTTATCGTTCCATCCTTCTTCTTAACGAACAACACTGGTGCTCCCCACGGTGACACACTGGGTCGAATAAAACCCAAGTCTAACAGTCCTTGCAACTGAATCTTCAATTCTGCCATCTCTTTAGGGGGCCATTCGGTATGGTGCCTTCGACACTGGGACAAATTCGGGTTCTAAGTTGATTTAAACTCCTTTTGTCTGTCGGGCGGTGGTCCAGGTAAGGTTTCAGGGAACACATCGGGAAAATCTAGTACTACTTCCACGTCTTCCACTTTCAACTCCCATTTTTTTCTCTCCGTTCAGATATATAAGATATGCCGGACGCTCTTTTCTTATCATCGTGGTTGCTTGCAAGATAGATATTACTGAGGTTCGTCTGTTCATGGAAATTCCATACGAGATAGTCGGCTCTTTGCTAGGTGCTCGAAAAGAAATTTGCCTCTCCATGCAATGTCGCATCAAGAACTCAGAATGTGTATCAAGAACTCAAAATTTTATCAAACAGTCTTAACTTGGATATCAAATGATTTCAAAAGTGGAGCAACGCTGCTGAAAGTTTCTTAATCAGAATATGAATCACGAAGTCAAAAGTATACTCAAACATTCTTAGCTTGGATATGAACCGATTTCGAATTGTAACAATTGGTTATAATCATCCCCACAGGGCTTGAAGGAACATAAGATATGAATATATGATGGAATCGAATTGGAGCTCAATTCTCATGGTAGGATACCAAACAAGATAATTCTGTTGTTCGGCCGAATTTGAAAGGTCCACACATCAATGGATAATGACTTAAAGGGTTGAGGAAAAGAAATGATCAGTTGCATGAGGATTGAGAAATGTAGGCAGTTGTCACAAAGCGGTACTGATCATGGTTCAAGGAAAATCATAATATGGACTGACAGAATCACATCAATGTGTTCATAAGTTTGTGACAGGCAATCAAAGTCAAAGGGGCTATTGAAAACAAAAATAAAGTGGATTAAGTTTGTTAAGGCAAGGAACAAAATGTAGGCCTTAACTTCATTTATTAGAAAGAAATGTTCTATTATGGAAAGGATACATGAACTGAACCTAAAAGAATTTCACTCTGTAAGAAAGAACTTGACACAGACATGTTGACAAAATAAAATGCTGAACAAAAGTTCAAAGAAGAATATCCCATAGAAAACATGTCTGTGAAACGTTATTATATTGAAGGACGTAACTGGGAATGAAGCTCAATAGCAAAGGCTCACAGAGTCAAAGTATGGTCTGTATAAAGAATAGGTCAAAGAAGACTACAATCAATCCAAGTGTCCAAAGTTATGAAGGCAACACCACTTTCCAAGAGCTGAAAGTGAGTTATGACTCAATGGAGGAAAAGAAACAATATGCATCACTTGCAAGGGGTGAATGAAACAAGCTGTTAAATAGGCAATGGCTCACTGCTATTTGAAAGGTCCTGAAAGATAACTTCTTATAATCCAAGTAAGAACTGTTGATTAGAATACTTTGTTCTAGCTATTAAAGTCGCACCTCCTTGTTCATCTTTCGCAAGCCAAAACTAGTAACATCGCTCTAAGAACTGTGGATTCCACGCTGAGATTCTTCGTGTCATTGCCACTAATAACGATAGTTGAAAACCATATCTTCAAAAAATTCTTTGCCTGTCATAATGACTATCCTCGTAGGACATGGTTATCATCCTCGTTCTCCTTAGCAGGGTATGGAGATCATCTCCATCGTGCTTCCACTTACGCAAGATTAAACTATACTAATTTAAATCGCGAGTATGATCGCTCGTCGTTGCATGAAAATATCTCTTAGCATTTGTTATTCTTGTCTCACACCTTGACTTAAGCGTTTGCCTCAACTCTCATATTCTCGTACGTTTCATTGCTCGGAAAAGCAATTGTTAAGTTTTCAACGTAGAACTACGATTCGCGCGGTCAACTAGGCTTATATTTTAGGTACTCTAAGTTCACAACACAATTCATCATCTCATAGATCATCATCTACTTCAATTTACGTCATTCATACCTCAAGATAAACACACCACATTTTCACATCCCACAACAAAACACTTTCGAACTTCTCATTATATTCAAAACTTTTGAAACAAAATTTCTTTACACTTTCACACTTTCCTAAAAATTTTCCACATCTCAATTTTAAAGTAAAAGTTGACTCAAACTAAATCGTAATTTCGCATCAACTTTCATCATTCGTATAAAACATTTCATAGAATAACACATCATACCTCGCACCTCATAACAAACATAACATCACACTTCCATAGCTCAATTTTCCAAACGAAGTAAATTTTTTTTTTGTCGAAACTCAATTTTTTTTTGAACAATTCATAAACACAACATTTTCCATTGATCAATTAATTTTCTCAAAAGAAAGAACTAACATATTTTCATTTAAAGTTCAAAGTTTTTTTTTTCAAAAAGTTCCAACAACTTTCCACAACATAAATATGTTTCCCACTAGAACAACTAGTCATTAATATTGCAAAACTCATAACACATTTGCATTCCAAACCAAAACACTCATGCACTTCACATATATATTTGAGACAACATTTTTAGATTACTCATCTTTTCTCAAAAAAAAAATTTCAACATTCTCAAAACAACTAATTAATTTCCATCTTTCATGTAAAACACGCCATCTTCCCATAATCACATGCTTACGTCATAACACTTTCACACACATAGCACATACTTAAGTCATCAGGCCAATCTTGCTCATGTCTCACATAATCATACCATAACGATATCACATTCAAACATACAACACGTGCTTAAATCATCTTCTCAATTCATGCTCATATTCCACATGTTCACACTATCACAATATTGTTTTCACCCATAATACACGCGTTTAAATCATCATGCTCACATTCAACATATGTATGTCATCATATCATTTATTCTCGAATTTCAACATGAAAATAACATCACATCATCACGTAATTACATGCTCATGCATTCTTTTGCCCAAAACATCCTCATCATATCGTCAATTTTATACACCGTTCACACATTTCATCAACAACTTAAAACATACCTCACTTTCATTGGTTGAGCGTGATGCTTTGGATGTTGAGCCTTCGTGACACTTTTAGTCAATAAGGGTTCACTAACTTAGACTTAAAGTGAAAGAAGACTCTCGGACCAGAGCGAAAGAACAAAGCTCTGATACCACTCTGTCACGACCGCCCATACAAGGGGTACCACAACGCGGCGATTGTGACCGACATGCATGGATAACAATTTAAAAAGAACAACTTGATTAACTTAAAGGAAGAAAAACAACTTAGTTTAAAGAGTTTAAGGTTATAATTTTTTTTGAAAAGACATATGGTAAAATACTTTTAATAAGGACAACGGGAAAAATTAGACTTAAGAAATACAATAACTAATAACTAAAGTAGAACAAACACTTAACTTAATCTTGAAGAATAAAGTTCTCAAAAGACAACGTAAACACTTGTTTAAAACTCATCACCACCATACATGTTCAAACACAAAACATAAAGGAAAGATTAAGTCTTGAGTCTTAGTTCAAATTATAGCAGCGGAAAAGGAAAGGTTTAAAGAGAGTAAAGGATAACGCCTATGTATGAAGACACAACGCATCCTAAGTACTTAAGACAGCTCAACATCCACCGCAACATCCCGCTCAACCTGCACATAAGAAAAATAATATGCAGGGCTGAGTACTTGTTGTACTCAATGGGCTCATGCCGAAAACATTTAATAAGTTATGTCATCCATACCAGTGATCTCGAGTTTTATGTAGTAAGAAAATATCACGAGAAACACAAAATATTCAAGTCTGGCCAGACAATTTATCTCCCCACTTTTCACATCAATCCAACAATCACAATCACAGTGCGATGAAAGTGTGGCCACACTATTCGCCCACGAGACCGGCCGAGTTGCAAGGACGGCTCACGATCCCACCAGTGTACACAGCCCGATAGGGTTTACGGCCCTACTCGGACCCGAATTCGTTTCACAACACAGCCATATAGCCTAACGAAGTAAACTCATACGAACTAGGCATCAGGCACACAATCTCATACAAAAACAACATGGCATGGCATAACAGTTAAACCACCCTTATATCTCCACATAATATTTTTCAGAAAAGTAAAGAGGTTAGAAAAGAAAGCCCACCTCGTTCTCTTAGCAATTCACAACCCAACTTAGCAACTCTCGATCCTCGAGTTCACGAATACACAACACCCTTGTCAATGACAACACAAATAGCTTCCCACAACAACATATTACTATGCATGTCCTATCGATTCTCTCGTCATTTTTTTCTCAAATTCCCGACCCAACATACGTCACAAAGATGAGAGAACACATCGTAACACATTTCATTTTATCACACGTGATCACATTATTTAAACACGTTCCTTCGACATACGTGTATCATATAATACTTTTAAACAAGAAAATAAGTGTCATTTTAACAAGGCAGAAAACTGGCAGAACTGCGCGACCGTTTTATAAAAATCACTATAAATTCACTAGACCTCAAAAGATGCTAAATTTTGGTCACGATACAGAGGACACATTCAAGTTAATCCATGACAATTTGCACACCGAAATCACATCATTTAGTTAGTCATATCACATATTAAACTCTCTGGTTGGAACATACAATTTCTGACAGTATTGCGTAGTTCATTTGAAAAATTCACCATAAATTTATCCAATGCCCAAAAAGGCTGATAATTTAACACGACTTAGCAGACACTTCAAAATTTCACATAGTTCATGAATCGCATCAATCGGAGGTCATTTGGTCAGTCAAACAGAAAATGAAACGTTCATGGCGAGAACTCAAGTTTCTGGCAGCATTGCGCAGTCAACTTCAAAAATTTATTAAATATTCATTTTTCGATAAAAAGGGCTGAAATTCACACGAGACCCAGAAAACACCTTGAAGTTTACTCAGAAAAATTTTCATAGCAAAATTAGTTTTTTGCTGGGTCAATCACAGATCGTAAGCCACTGGTCGTGCATCACAGATTCTGGTTCAAGTTCGAAAATAGGGTTTTCATCTTCCATCACGCAAACACCGATTTCTCATGCTCGAAAACACATAATCATGCTTACAAGTTCCTCATACATATATTTGCACATAAACTCATATTATTCACCAAATATTCCAAACCAACAACACATGATTCCAATCAAAACACAATATCATCCAAGTTCTTACGAAAACACACTTTTCCCCGTTAAATATTGCGATCTATCAATCCTACAACCACTACATGAATGTAGGACTCAAGAACATGGTTCAAACGGAAAATGATGAGGAAAAGTGAGCAAATATACCATCTTCGATAAAAATAAATCGGTAGAAGCAAAGAATGAAATGATTCTTCGGAGACTCTTGAAGATAACTTCAACGGATTGCAAGAACAAGGGTCGGATGGAGGAATTTTGGAGATGGGAGAGTGGGAGAAGAGGCGTGTGGTAGAAAGATTTGAGAGGTGGAGGCGGTTTTTTTTTGTAACTATGGTTAGGGTTTATTTGATTTTATGGCTAAGGTTTAATCCCATACTTAATTTAAATAATTAAAAAGAATATCTCCAAGTATGGAATAGGGGGTGGGCGTGTGGTATGGAAGTAGTGAAGAGAAAAATATTTAAATCTTCCAATAAAATTGGAATATGATTTATATTTGGTACATTTTTTTTTGGGAAAAGACTCCCACAAAATAGGTAACAAATAAATTAATTCCCCAAGGAAAATCATAGGTACATGGGCGAAAATTCATTGGCCTTAAAGACGGAAATAGTCAAATCCTAATTAAAATAGGATATGAAGGGATTTGACAACATACGGTTAGACTTAATTAGATTTTAAGTTTAAGAAGGGAAATTGAACAAGGCACCAATTAAATCTACAAAAATAATTCATCCTCCTAATTAATAGGGGATTTTCGAAAATCTCCTAGGAATAAGCTAAGGGTCGAAAATCATGTAGAATAAATTAGGGATAATTTGGTTTGGATTTAATTTGGATAAATATCCCAAAACAATTAATTAAATCCAAGAAAGAAAATATTAATTCCAACAATTTGAAGGGACCGAAAATTCTAACTAAAGTGGCTAGGACAACATGCATGATCCCATTTAATTAATTTCCCACGTTGGAAAAATATAGTACATTATTCCACATAACTCACAACAATGAAAACTCGCATTGCTAACTCAACAACATATAAATTTAATTCCATAAATGATATTCCAAATTCAACAACCACATTAATGAGAACAAAAGTCGCAAATTTTCGGGGTGCTACAGAAAGGCTTCAGTCGCTTCCCTGCTCCCGCAGAGCTTTCAGCTGAGAATTCTCCAGTTTCCTCCTTTACTGCCTCGTTCTCCAACTCTGGTTCTGGATTGGGGAAGAATGGCTCAGATGACCTAGGTAATGGTTTCCCTAAATCTCCTGTCTTAAGGTCATCCTTGACCAAAGAACTTTCTCCATCCATGTTCCTAGACCTAGGAATGGTATCCTCTTCCTTGCCTTCCTTGGGGCTTGTCGTTTCTTTAATTCTTACCACTGGCCCATCATATCCTCTCCCGGATCTCAAGGTAATCTAACTTATATTCGCTCTATCTGGTGGCCTTACGGAGGCGGGAATTTTCCCTTCGTTTCCCTTCATATCACTCAAGGAAATGGCTATCTGGGACAATTGCTTAGCCAGCATATCCATGGCTGCCTTCTGCTCCTGTTGAGCATCTTGAAGCTTGTGCACCACATCCTTGTTCAATTGCAGGTTGTTTTGCATATGTTGCTGGGAACTGACGAGGTCGTCCACCATATCATCGATACTCTTTGGTGACTTTTGTGGCTGACTGGGCCCCGGCCCTATACTCAGAGTCGGTCCACTCACTTGATTCTGACGAGCGTTTCCTGGACCCTGAAGAGTTGTTGTATTGATTTCCTTGGCCCTTGTAATTGTTCTGAAAATTCCTTTGGTGCGGTGGTACATAAAAGTTCCCTTGATTGTTTTGATTTCTGTTTCCCCAGCTCGGGTGGTCTCCTTGGTTCCGATTGATCCAGCTGTCCTGCCCCTCTTGATTCCTTCCTGACCAGTTACCTTGTCTTTCGGGGTGAGGTGCAAACTGCTGACTTTGTTGTGGTGCTGGCTGATTCTGTTCATTGTCAGTCCATCTAAAATTTGGATGATTCCTCCAGGGTGCATCTCTCTGTCTCCCTGGATTCCAGCTCCCATCGGGATTCCAACTCCCATTGCATTGACCTGGGCCTGATAATCTCCTTCCTGAGTCCCGTAATATTGCTGAATTTGATTATCTCCTGGACCAGGAGATTTCTCCGACCCTTGTGAAGTTAGTGGAATCGTATTTTCAATCGCGTTCAAAAGAGCCTTCTCGAGCCTATCAATCCTTGCTTCCACTTTGTCATCTTCTTGCTCTCTTACAGCATGCACCGATCCTCTTCTCACTATATTCCTAGGGTTATCGTACGCCTTCTTAGCGTCGATCAACTTCCCCAGGATTTCTCTTGCCTAACTTCCCCTCTTTCTTGTGAAATTCCCCCCACTCGAGGAATTCATTAAGTCCTTTGACTCAGGAGTTGCCCCTTCGTAAAATAGAGAGTAGGTCTCTGCCTCTATCATTCGGTGATTTGGGCATGCATTGAATCTCGACCAATACTGACTAAGAGATTCATCATAATCCTGCTTACACTCTAGTATTTCTTTTTTCAGTGCATTCGTCTTGTTGGACGGGAAGAAATAATCTAAGAATTCCAACTTGAAGTCCCTCTATGTGCGGATAGAATCCGGAGGTAACCTCAATAACGACGTATTAGCTTCCCCCTTCAAGGTAAACGGAATTGCACGTAGACGATAATCCTCCTATGTTGCATCATTCGGCCTCTTCTGAATACCACACAACTTACTGAATTCATTTAGGAACTCATACGGACACTCATTTCTATGCCCAGAGAACGTTGGCAAGATGCCAAGTACGTTTGTCTTGATTTCAATAGTTCTCTGGCGTGGATTCATCACTATAGCTTGAACTGGTTCTCCATCTAAATGGGCAGTGAGCGAACCGATCTCTGGATCTGGATCTACTACGTGCGCCATGACTACTTCCTCTACCTCCCCTGTTTCTGACTCCGTTTCTGATTCGGGTGGAGACTCTGGATCTTCGCGTCCTGACGATGTCTAAGATTCGTCGCTAGAGAATTCACTCGGAAACGGATCTCCCGTGAGGAATCCTGATCTGGTGGTCACAGTAGAGACTGTATCCTTAACCCGCCAATTAAACTGGCCGTGCTTCCACCTAGATGAGTTGCTCCAGTAGGTAGATCCTGAGCCTCTACTCATAAACTACAATCAAAAGAGAAAGAAAACAAGTCAAAACTATTTACACCACAGACTCTGAACACTAATACCAAGCACGCCATCCATCCCCGGCAACGGCGCCATTTGAAAGGTAATCTTTTCTTTTTTTCACTCAAGTGTTATGTAAGGCAAGTGTGCACAGAGAAAACTAATGCAAATGCTTGGTCAAGACACCATGCTCTTCAAATCCACTGGATCACCAGGTCCAGGAACTCAAGAGAACAACTGTGTTTTTGTCGTTGGACACACTCGACTCCCTTTCAAAAATAAATCCCTCAACCCGAATACTATAAATTAGTATAGAGAAGTGGGGTCGATCCCACGAAGATGGATTCGTGAAGTAGTGCATAGAGACTCTGGAAACAAGCGGCTGCTGCCAGGCAAAAAGGGTTGAGAATTTTAACTACCTCTGGACCTAGACACGGAATGTAAATGCTAGACCTAGGACACGGAATGTAAATGCTAGACCTAGGACACGGAAAAGGAAATAGAAACAGACTTCATTACTAAGAGACACATTTTACTCCTAGATCGAGTAAACGATTAACTAATTAAGACTAGACAGAGAGAATAAAACGGCGGGGACCATGGCTCCGAATATGGTAAGTACGGCTAAAGCTGCAAATAAAAAACTCATGCTCCACCTAACAATGACATGCAATTTCCTAACCGATTCAAACACGCAAATGGAGAAAACAGAGCATATATCTGGATTCAAACAGAATATCAAGATTTGGATGCTGGAAACTCACCATGAACTGGAAATACATCAGATCTACGTAAACTAGGGGAAATGAAATGAAAACACGTAAACTAGGCATAAGGTTAAATCAACCTCGCTCAGATTCACGTCGGACACTTAATCCACTCCGGATCCAAGCGATCCGAACCCATCAACAGACGCAATCCACTCCATAACTCCAGTTTTCACAGATCTACTCCGATTAACTCCAGATTCAAACAATCACAAACAACTCCACAACACCAGCAAACTCAATCCTCCGATTCAACCACAAACAAACTCAGATCACTCCAATCTCTCTTACTATGCTCAGTTTCAACAATCAATTGCGAAACGCATCCAAAACAAGTAAACTAACACAGATTCCAGAATATCATGGCAGTAAAACCAGAAGTCAACTACATCGACATAACGGAAAATAAAACTTGCATAAAAAACGGAATAGACGGTAAAAGCAAACAGAGGACCGAGCTTCGAACAGCGAAGCTCAGCGAAATCAGTAAAATACGAAGCAGAAATTAAACTGTTTCTTCGCCCCACAGAAGGACGGTGTTGCAACCAAATCAAAATGTAGAAAGCTAGATGTGAACCCCCCAAGTGCGAACCCTGAATCTCCTTTCGAAAAAAACCCAACTGTGTGAAAAAGTGAACTAAGCTACAGGCCGTTAGCGAGGTCTCCAACTGAGAAGATCCCTCCAGCGTGCATGCTTCTCCCTTTTATAGACGCGGACATAGCCTTCTAGAGTCTTCGTAGAAATCTCTATTCTACCCTTCAACTCCGAGGCTTCCTCCGTCGAGCAGTTTTCCGCATAATGTCCACTCTTTCGCCTTCTTCCTAGGTCCACGCAACTATCTCTCTCCTTTGCTGGACCTGGCAAAAATCTTCACACACGTGGCTTAAAACGTGTGTTAGACCCATAATTTTCGCAAATTAAAGCCCTGGACCTATGCATGAAATTAGCCTTATCACCGCTCAACCTGCACATAGGGAAAACACATGCAGGGCTGAGTACTATAATGATACTCACTGGATTTATGCCGAAAACATTTTCATAAAAATTATTATTTATCATGCCATACATAAGTAACCATCGGGGTTTAGCTTTAGAAAGGCCCGAGGCACTCAAAATCATTTCCCATTATAAAAGTCGACTGATCAGTCATTTTCCCTTAGACGTAAGCCATATCTGCTGATAAGGCTAATTTCATGCATAGGTCTAGGGGATAAAATCATGGATTTACTGGGTCTAACACACGTTTTAAGCCAGGTGTGTAGAAGAATTTTGCCAGATCTAGGAAAGAAAGAGGACAATCATATGTCCGAGGAAACTGGCGAAATAGTGAGCTTTGTGGAGGAAAATTGCAAGATGGAGGAAATCTCGGAGCTGAAGGGTAGAATAGAGATTTCTACGAAGGCTCTAGAAGATTATGTCCGCGCCTATATAAAGAAGAAAACATGCATTCTGGAGGGACCTTCTCGGTGGAGGCCTCGTTAACAGTCTGTTGCTAGCTCACTAATTATATACACTTGGGTTCTGAGAGGGAAATTCTGGGGGTTTTGCATTCGGTGTCACACTTTCGATTTCTCATACTTCAAAGTTGGGTTGTAACACCGTCCTACTGAGGACGAAGAAACAAGTTCCTTTTCTTTTCTCGTATTTGGTGGATTTTACCGAGCTTCGATGTTTGAAGCTCGGCACTCTGTTTGCTGTTTATTTTGAAGGTTTATGCAAGTTTAATTTTCTGTTATGTCGTTGATGTTGATTTATGATGTTTATCTTGTGATTTTCTAGAGATTGAGTTAATTTACTTGTGTTGGATGCGTTTCGCAATTGTTCACTGAATCTGATCAGAGTAATGGCTGGATCGGGTTGATCGGAGTATGCAGGTGGATTAATCGGAGGTTTCAGTTTGTAGTTGAGATAAGTGGAATTGTTTGAATCTGGTGTTGGTCGAAGTAGAACTCTTAGACTGGAAGTTTTGGAGTTGATTGAGGCTGTCGTTTGGGTCGGATCGCTTAGATCCGGAGTGGATTAAGCATCCGACGTGAATCTGAACAGAGTTGTTTTAAATTTATGCCTAGCATTTGTGTTTTCATTTCATTCCGTCTAGTATATGTAGATCTGTGTTATTTCCGGTTTGTCGCAAGTTTTCGACGACCAAACTTTTATATTCTGTTCGAATCTAGGTACGTGCTCTGTTTTCTTCATCTTCAAGTTTGATTCAGTTAAAGATGCATGTCGCCGTTAGTTTAGAGTTTCAGTTTGTTATTGGCAGCTTTTCCACCGTACCTGCTAATTCTGGAATTATGGTCCCCACTGCTTGCTTACTGTCATGACCGCACTTCCTAAGTATAGAAAGTACGGTGGATCGCGACTAATGGAGGAAATAAGAAGCGGGAAAGAAAGGGAAATCACTCAAGGGTATAACAAGTAGATCAGAAGACGAAATTTCATTATCATATATAGTCTTGAATTACGAAGCAACATAGTTTGAATGAAAATAGTCCAACAGATTACAGAAAACATAGGAGTTTTACAACTTGGCATAGCAAAAGCATTTGAGAGTTAGCCACTATTATGTATGAAGACACAATAGCAACTGGATCATTTATTGAATACTGTCTCTGTCCAATGCTCAACATCCCCCGTCCCCCGTCCACACTCAACTTGCACATAGGGAAAACATATGCAGGGGCTGAGTACTTGATGCACTCAGTGAACTCATGCCCGAAAAACATTTCATCAATAAAGTTATGTCAAGCCACCGTTGAGTGAAACTCGGGTTTTACTTTAAAAATGCCGATAAACACTAAAAATTATTTCCATAAAAAGGTGTCTGCAGACAAATATCAATATCATCCTCCATCATGTATCATATCTGAACCATCATGTGAATCGAGAATGTGGCCAAAAACTCGATCACTAGACCGGTCGACCACAAAGGACGGCTCACGATCCCCATCAGTGCACTAGTCTGAGTTGGGACTCTCTCCCTAGTCAGACCCGAATTGGTTAACCATCAAAGTCTAGTAGGACATTATCCTAGTAGACAATCACATAGGCTATTCAAAACATAAAATACGGCATGACATAACATTCAAACCACCCATATCTCACCATAAACATATCATTTCAAATAAAAGAGTATAAGTAATAAAGCCCACCTCATTCGTTTAAAGCCTTAACTTGTGTTCCATTTCGTTATCGAGGAGCGTGCATAGAGTCACCCTTTGATTTAATGTAATCCATTTCCTTAATCAAAACACATGGCCCAACACTTAAAATTAATTCACATGGCCCAACACTTAAAATTAATTCACATGGCCCAATCCTTTAAATAAAGAAAAGTCCCAAAACTTCATTACTTCTCACCTCACATATAGGAGTGAAATTTCTAATCTCTCTTCTTCACTGAATTTACAGCACCATTGCCGTGGTAATCACAGCGGCGAGATCGTTACTTCGCTGGTTCACGCCGCTGCCCCGGCCTTTCTCCTTACCGTCTCCATCAAAGCACCATCGCTGCTCGTCTTGGCCGCTGATTTACTGACGCGAGCTGCTGTCCGCCGGTCACGGAGCTGTTCGCACTCGATGCTGGCACCGTTGCTGCTGTTCGCGAGCTGCTGTCTGCGAGCTGCTGTCACGGTGCAGTCGATGTCGCATCGCCGCTGCTGCTCGCGACTCCGAGACCTCACTGTGCCATTGCTGTCAGCGTACCCTTCTCAAATCCGTCGATCCTCCACCGTTCCCTGATGCTGCTGCGTCGAGAACAGCCCGTCGCCACAGTCGTCGCTCAGTCTCTGTTGCTGCTACCTCTTCGTCACCGCTGAGCTCCAGCCGTCTTAGCTTCTTTCACCAACTGCCGCCGACGTCTCCTCCCTCTCGTTATTACAACTCATCACCATTCCCTTCGTCATCGGCCCACCACTGCTGTCGTGCCCCTCTCTCTCTCGGTTTTCTCCCTCTCTCTCTCTCTCTTTGTTCTTGTTGCAAGGTGTGTATTGTGAGGAGAGAAGTGAAGGGCTGGATATGTTTAAATGGTGTGTCCTTTGGTTATAGGATTTATTGTGGAAGATGGAGAGTGGAGAAGTTGAAAGATGGGGAGTCTCATGGTGGAAAGAATCATCCAAGAAGGAAGAAAGAAAGAAGAAAAGATTTTGGGCTTGCTCCCACACTATTGGAATTGAATTGGGTTCCCACACTTTATTTATTTGTTGAAATTCATAGGCCCAAAAAGATTTATTTTGTTGTAAATAAATCAAGCCCAAACTTTATTTATTTTCCATAGAGTTCTTCTATGTTCCATGGCCCAAAGTCCTTTTTCTATAAACATTTAAACTCCAATTTTAAATGAGAGGCCCAAGCGTATATATTTTGTTCATTTCCTTTCGTTAAGACAAATTATTATTTATCTCGTAGTAACTTGGTGTTATTCCAAGTACTATAAAAAGTATGGGCGTTACATTCTACCCACCTTCACAGAAATTTCATCCCGAAATTTGCTCATCTCTAACAAACAACCCCGAATACCTCTCTTTCATTATCACGTCCTACATCAATTGCATAAACAATTCTCATTTCAAAACATTTTACCTTCTCTTTTGTTGAGCACGACGAGACGGAACGTTGAGCCTTCAATGAATACTCTTTAAGTCTAGCGAAACGAGTCTAGACTAGATTGAATAAAAGACTCTCGGTCCAGAGCGGAAGAAAAAATTGCTCTGATACCATTCTGTCACGACCGCACTTCCTAAGGATTAAAAGTACGGTTGGTCGCGACTAATGGGGGAATTAAGAAGCAGGGAAGAAAAGGGAATCAATCAAGAGGATACGACATGTAGATCAAAAGACAAACTTCATTACCAAATCATAGTCTGAAATCACGAAGCAACAAAGTTGGAAAGAAAAATAGTCCAACAGATTAAAGAAAACATAAGAATTTAAAACTTTGCATAGCAGAAGCATTTGAGAGTTAGCTACTACTATGTATGAAGACACAATAGCAACCGGAACATTTATTGAATACTGTCTTTGTCCAAATGCTCAACATCCTCCGTCCCCCGTCCACGCTCAACCTGCACATAGGGAAAACATATGCAGGGGCTGAGTACTTGATGCACTCAGTGAACTCATGCCCAAAATACATTTCATCAATAAAGTTATGTCAAGCCACCGTTGAGTGAAACTCGGGTTTTACTTTAAAAGATGCCGAGAAACACTAAAAATCATTTCCATAAAAAGGTGTCTGCAGACAAATATCATCATCATCCTCCATCATGTACGATATCTGAACTATCATGTGAATCGAGAATGTGGACACAAACTCGATCACTGGACCGACCGACCACAAAGGACGGCTCACGATCCCCATCAGTGCACTAGTCTAAGTAGGGACTCACTCCCTAGTCAGACCCAAATTCGTTAACCATCAAAGTCTAGTAGGACATTATCCTAGTAGACAATCAGATAGGCTATTCAAAACATAAAATACGGCATGACATAACATTCAAACCACCCTTATCTCACCATAAACATATCATTTCAAATAAAAGAGTATAAGTAATAAAGCCCACCTCATTCGTTTAAAGCCTTAACTTGTGTTCCATTTCGTTATCGAGGTGCGTGCATAGAGTCACCCTTTGATTTAATGTAATCCATTTCCTTAATCAAAACACATGGCCCAACACTTAAAATTAATTCACATGGCCCAACACTTAAAATTAATTCACATGGCTCAATCCTTTAAATAAAGAAAAGGCCAAAAACTTCATTACTTCTCACCTCACGTGAAAACCAAAAATAGGAGTGAAATTTCTAATCTCTCTTCTTCACTGAATTTGCAGCACCGTTGCCGTGGTAATCACAACGGCGAGATCGTTACTTCGCTGGTTCACGCCGCTGCCCCGGCCTTTCTCCTCACCGTCTCCATCACAGCACCATCGCTGCTCGTCTTGGCCGCTGATTTACTGACGCGAGCTGCTGTCCGCCGGTCACGGAGCTGTTCGCACTCGACGCTGGCACCGTTGCTGCTGTTCTCGAGCTGCTGTCTGCGAGCAGCTGTCACGGTGCAGTCGACGTTGCATCGCCACTGCTGCTCGCGACTCCGAGACCTCACTGTGCCATTGCTGTCGGCGTACCCTTCTCAAATCCGTCGATCCTCCGCCGTTCCCTGATGCTGCTGCGTCGAGAACAGCCCGTCGCCACAGTCGTCGCTCAGTCTCTGCTGCTGCTACCTCTCCGTCACCGCTGAGCTCCAGCCGTCTTAGCTTTGTTCACCAACTGCCGCCGACATCTCCTCCCTCGCGTTATTACAACTCATCACCACTCCCTTCGTCGTCGGCCCACCGCTGCTGTCTTGCTCCTCTCTCTCTCGGTTTTCTCCCTCTCTCTCTCTCTTTGTTCTTGTTGCAAGGTGTGTATTGTGAGGAGAGAAGTGAAGGGATGGATATGTTTAATGGTGTGTCCTTTGGTTGTAGGATTTATTGTGGAAGATGGAGAGTGGAGAAGTTGAAAGATGGGGAGTCTCATGGTGGAAAGAATCGTCCAAGAAGGAAGAAAGAAGGAAGAAAAGATTTTGGGCTTGCTCCCACACTATTGGATTGAATTGGGTTCCCACACTTTATTTATTTCTTGAAATTCATAGGCCCAAAAAGATTTATTTTGTTGTAAATAAATCAAGCCCAAACTTTATTTATTTGCCATAGAGTTCTTCTATGTTCCATGACCCAAAGTCCTTTTTATATAAACATTTGAACTCCAATTTTAAATGAGAAGCCCAAGCGTATATATTTTGTTCGTTTCCTTTCGTTTAGAAAAATTATTATTTGTCTCGTAGTAACTTGGTGTTATTCCAAGTACTATAAAAAGTACGGGCGTTACACGTACTTTCTGCCTAGCTAAATTAGGTAGTCATTTACATGGTCTAGGAAGTGAGTTTAATATCTATGTGTCATGGGGAGGTTTGATCTCAGTTCATTTACAGCTTTCTAAGTCTAATGTTACATTTCCTGCCTAGGTCTAATAATAGTTTTACCTCAACCCAGTTTGCATGGCAGCAACCGCTTTTTTCAAGAGTCTCTAAATGCTTTCTACGTGTTCATCCTCGTGGGATTCGACCCCTACTTCTCTATACTAATTTGTAGTATTCGGGTTGAGGGATCTTTGAAGGGGAGTTGTGTGTGTACAACGACAGAGTATTCTGTGTTCATTTGAGTTCCTAGACCAAGTGATCTAGTGAGTTTATCGGACGTGGTATCTCGCCCTAGCATAGCACATTGCATTTCCACAAGACACACACTCGCTCGCCTTCAAATGGTGCCGTTGCCGGGGATGGATGGCGTAATTTGTGATTGTGTTTAGAGGATTTTGGCGTACATAGGTCTTATTTTCTTCTTCTCTTTTCTTTTATTTTTAGTTTATGAGCAGGGGCTCACGGCTTGGATACTACGGTAACTCATCTGAGTGGAGGAACGATCAGCTTATTTGGCAAGTCAAGAACACAGCATCTATGGTCACCACCAGATCGGGGTTATCTACAGAAGATCCATTTCCGTTTGATTCGGAAAGGAAAGAGGATTGGAACTAGTCAGGAAGGGAGGATCCCAAATCATCTTCGGAAACAAGCACAGAGGAAGAAGGAATAGGGGACATGGCGAACATAATCGACCCAGACCCAGAGATCGGCTTGCTTACTGCTCAGCTAGATGGAGAGCCAGCTCAAGTTATAGTGCTGAATTCGCGACAGAGGTCCATTGAGATAAAGACAAACGTGCTCGGCATCCTACCCACATTCTCTAGGTGTAGGAATGAGTGCCCGTATGAGTTTTTAAATGAATTCAGCAAATTTTGCGCCATACAGCCGAATGAGGCAACTGAGGAGGATTACCTCCTGCGTGCAATTCCGTTTGTCTTGAAGGGGGAAGTCAACACGTGGTTATTGAGGTTGCCCCCAGATTCTATCCGTACATGGATGGACGTCAAGTTGGAATTCTTAGATTATTTCTTCCCGTCCAACAAGACAAACGCGCTGAAAAAGGAAATAATAGAGTGCAAGCAGGATTACGACGAATCGTTGAGTCAGTACTGGTCGAGATTCAAGGGGTTGCTGGATGCATGCCCGAATCACCGAATGATAGAGGCAGAGACCTACTCGTTGTTTTACGAAGGGGCGACCCTTGAGTCTAAAGATCTAATGAATTCCTCGAGTGGGGGAAATTTCACCAGGAAGAAAGGAAGTCAAGCAAGAGAGATTCTGGGAAAGTTGATAGACGCCAAGAAGGCATATGATAACCCTAGAAATGTAGTAAGAAGAGGATCGGTGAATGCTATGAGAAAGCAAGAAGATGATAAAGTAGAAGCAAGGATCGACAGGCTTGAGAAAGCTCTTTTGAATGCTATTGAAAAGACAAATCCACTAGCTTCACAAGGAAACGAGAGATCTCCAGGTCCAGTAGATAATCAAGTTCAACAATATTATGGGGCCCAGGAAGGAGATTATCAGGCCCAAGTCAATACGATGGGAGTTGGAATCCTGATGGGAGTTGGAACCCAGGGAGACAGAGCGACGCACCCTGGAGGAACCATCCAAATTTCAAATGGACTGACAACGAACAGAACCAGCCAGCACCGCAACAGAACTTGCAGTTTGCACCTCAGCCCGAGAAATAAGACAACTGGTCAGGAAGGAACCAAGAAGGGCAGGGCAATTGGATAAATCGGAACCAAAGAGACCACTCTAGCTGGGGAAACAGAAATCAAAATAATCAAGGGAACTCCTATGTACCACCGCACCAGAGGAATTTTCAAAACAATTACCAAGGTCAAGGAAGTGGACCTACTCTGAGTATAGGGCCAGGACCTAGTCAGCCCCAGAAGCCATCAAAGAGTATCGATGATATGGTGCATGACCTAGTCAGTTCTCAGCAGCATATGCAGAATAACTTGCAATCGAACAATGACGTAGTGCACAAGCTTCAAGACGCTCAACAGGAGCAAAAGGCAGCAATGGATATGCTGGCAAAGCAATTGTCACAGATAGCCACCTCCTTGAGCGTGATAATGGGACATGAAGGCAAAATTCCCACCTCAGTAAGGCCACCTGATAGAGCTAATATAAGTCAAATAACCTTGAGATCCGGGAAAGGATATGAGGGGCCGGTGGTAGGAACGAAGGAGGCGACAGATTCCAAGGAAGGGGATATAATTCCTAGACCCAGACACGTGAAGGAAGATAGTGCCTTGGTTAACGACGACCTTAAGGCAGGAGATTTAGAGAGACCATTGCCTAGACCAATTGAACCATTTTTCCTCGATCCAGAGCCAGAATTGGGAAGTGAGGCAGTAGGAAAGGAGACTGGAGAGTTCTCAGCTGAAAGTTCTATAGGAGCGGGGAAGCGACCAAAACCTTTCCCAAGTCGGGGGAAGCCAAAAAGAAGAAGGAAGAGCCGGTAGACTTGATGGATATTTTTGGGAAGTTGGAAATCAATCTACCATTCTTACAGGCTCTGAAATTGCCAGTGTTTAGCAAATTCGTCAAGGACTTATAGTTGGGAAGGCTAGACCTAGTGAAAATTTTTTGATAGGCGAGAACGTCTCCGCTGTGATTCGGAAGAGGAAGATGACCTCGAAATGCAATGACCCAGGTATTTTTACCTTACCCATCTCTATTGGTGATGTTAAAATCGAGCATGCCATGTGTGACCCAGGTGCGTGATAAGTCGTATTCTAGGCCTAGGTTACTGGTCAGTATGATGCGCATAAGTGAAATATATCTGTAAAAATAGTTGTCAAAGTGTGCAGGTTAAGCGTTCTAGCCAGTGGGGGAGTTTCGGAATGATTCAAGTGAAAAAAGGGCGTCAGGATGTCGCTATCCTGACCAGTATGCATGCCAAAAGGCTCGAGATGGAGAAGAAGGATAGCTGGGAGGATTAGCCGCCAGCAAAGGGGCAAAAGAGTCATTTTATCGCTTGACGTCTACCCTAAAAATCAAGGGAGGCCTCCCTATATAAAGAAGCCACTTGGAGAGAGAAGATCATTATCGAGTAGTTAGAAGACTCCTAAGCTTAGTTAGCAATCTCTTCGGCAGATCACCCCTTCAGCATTGTCTTTCACATTTCTCGTTCCTCGCCACAGCCATGATCACTTGAGATCCAGAAGCTCCCGGAGTTCCACTCGTCCTCGTTCCAGCCAACAAGATCTTAGTTCAGAAGTTCCACCGCCCGGAGTGGCAAAACACTTTTATTACGCTTTCGTAGTTAAATTTACTTGCTTTTTGTTCCGTTGGGTCTGTGTTGCGTTTGATTTTTGCTGCCTTGAAGTACTCGTTGAAGACCCGAACATGTTTAGTTCTATGAAGTTGATTTCTGTTCAGTTTGTCGTACCAATTCCTTTCTTTCCTGCCTAGATAACTTAGATTTAGCTGCATTAGTAATTTTCAAGTGTTACAAGCATGTCTCATTCCCGATTGGTAGATCTGAGTTTAATAGTCTAGTTAACTTTTAGATTTCGGTTCTAAAATGGTTAAGTGTGGAAACCCTGTTTACGTGATTTCTGCCAATTTGCATGTTGACCAGTAGGCGTAATTACAGTTTCAGTGTTTGATCTTTTGATTTAAGATTTTTAATTGCAGATCTGTTTCTTGAGTTGTTAATCTGTGTTTTAATGGTGTTGAATCTGCTTGATATTCTGACTTTAGTTTGTGTTTGTTAGAGAAGACGATGTCCATATCGAATGTTGGGGACCACTTTGCTTTTTAGTTACTTTTCGCTTTTTGTCCTTTACTTTTCTGCATGTACCATACAGATCTGACAGCCTAGCCACCCATCTACCACCTCTTTTCTCTGATATTCTGTTTAGCCTTTTATAGTAAACTAGTACTTTCCATATACCTCCTGAAACCATGTTCCCCACTTTCCACGTACACAGCTGTCTGTCCAACACCTCTCCCACCTCCTAGTCAGTAGATACCTTTTTAATTTTCAGTCCAGATAAAGTCTCAACCCGAAGCGTGGTAGCTAACCAACCCATCCAGAATATCACTCCAATAATCTTAACGCACCATCTCTGTGGGATTCAACCCTTGCCACCACTATACTGATCAGTAGAAGTGGGTTGAGGATTCTTTGAAACCAGGTTCTAGGTTAGCTGAGGTTCTTATCCTGAACAGTAGGATATATCCTTGCTTGAACGACACCTGCGAACTTGTGTATCTTTCAAATGGCGCCGTTGCCGGGGATGGATGGCGTTATTTACAGTTGTTGCGAGTGATACTTTGGAGTATATATTGTGTATAATCTTTCTTTTATCTTTTCTTTTCAGTTCATGAGAAGCAGTTCGGCTCCTGACCAGTGGAGACTGAAGATACTCCAGCGAGGAACCATATTCGTGACTACTCGTTCTGGCCAATCGACAGCTTTGTCTGACCTAGGCACGAGTAGCGACGAAGAGCAGTACACCATAGAAGGACCAATACCCGTGGAGATACCACTGTTGAAAGGCAATCCAGAAATGGCTGCCAACGTGGACGAAGATCCAGAAATCGGTACGCTGAATGCGCATACCGAAGGAGAACCACCGCAAGCTATCGTGGTCACCCCTGGTCAGACTGCTTGTGATATGAAGCCTCATGTCATAGCTATGAAGGCCCCTACGAATTCCTTCATGAGTTTTATAAGATTTGTAGGGCGCAGAGGAGACCAGCAAGGGCAACCGAGGATGACTACAGGTTGAAAGCCTTGCCGTTCGTTCTTAAAGGAGAGGCGAACACATGGTTCATGCGACTGCCTCCTAATTCCATCGAGAGCTGGGCCGACTTCACGTCAGTGTTCCTAGGAAATTTTTTCCCATCATCTAAGACGAGCGCATTGAAGAGAGAGATCACTAGTGTAAGGTAAGGATACGACGAGCCTTTGAGTGAATATTGGGCGAAGTATATATCAACAAAAAAATACCTCAACCCACTTCTACTGGCTAGTATAGTGGAGTAAGGGTCGAATCCCACAGAGATGGATGTAGGCGAGATACACTTGCGATGACATTCTGGGAGCGGTTGGTTAGCTACCACGCTTTTTTGGGGTTGAGTTTTACCTAGTCAGAAAATGAAATGGAACCTATACCCCTCCTGACCAGTAGGTCAGAGTGGGCTCTAAATGCTGCGTGCTAAAAGAAATTAAAGTGCGTGTGTAAATTAGGGTATGAATGTGTATGTGAGAAGCTACTAGACGAAACTTACTAAAAATGGCTAGACAAAAGGTAAAGAAAATCAACGGACATACTGACAGACTGCCTCCTGGGTGTGCAGAAAAGCTGAAAAAGTGCCAAGTACAAAAGCAAAAAGCAACAAAAGCAACACAAGTGGTCCCATTCTTTGATTATGACATTATCTTCTTCACCAAGCTAAACAAACAAGATCTAACAAACTCCATTGATGAATGATCAAGCTTGAAACTTCGTAAATGCAATATTTAACTTGAAATCGAGAACGAAAGCTAAGAAAATTGAGATATACGCAAACTGGTCAGCGGGACAAGGTGGCAGAAGCAAGCAGAAACGATTCCCATGCATTTTTTGAGGAACTTAACCCGATTAAAACTTGTAAACACTCCAACAAAACCTAGATCTAACTAAGCCAAGTATATTCAAGCACTTAAACAACAGAAATCAACATAAAACTACCAGATCTAGCTACTAGGCAGAAAGAAATACTAAGCAAGCTGAAACACAAAATAAAACCACAATAAACTTCATTGCATTCAAGATTATCACCCAAAAGATGTTTCAACTAAGTAGCTACTGGAATCCAAGTCAAAGGAAAGCAAAAACAAGTACTTAAACTATGAAATCTTAAAAACAAAACAAGTAAAAGATTGTTTGGCTCATCGAAAACTGAAACTGGAGGAATTTCTGGAACTACGGCGGCTGGAATGAATCAGGCATGATGTTCCTCACCTGCAGGTGGCCGGAATCTTCAAGTCAGGCTGCTGGATTTAGATAGAACTAAGAGATAGTAGAGCTATTCTCCTCAAAAGTGGTGTAGTAGTGATGGTAAGTCCTAAGTGAAGTGGTGTAAAAAATCTCTCTTTTCTTTATGTTCAACTCCTATTTATAGGGTGGCTTGCCCTAATTTCTAGGGCTTTCTCTACATGTGGAATGTCAATTTTGCCCTTCTTTAGATAGGTGATTATTCCAAGCAAGTCCTTTCTTCTCGTGTCCAGTTCTATAGCATCCATCCTGGCCAGTTTGCGTATTTTCCGCTCATACTAACCAGTTTGCACACTTTTCGCAGCTTTTTCACTCAATTTCCTTCTGAACCTTTCCTCCTGATTTAGTACTTCAACCTGCACACTTTAACAACTATTTTGCAGATATTATCCAATAATGCACCTTATACTGACCAGTAACCAGGGCCGAGAACGAGACTCATCTGTGTGTGTGTCAAATGGCCAGGAGGATACCTAGACCTAGCTGTGTCGTTGGGTCTGTGTCTATCTTCCCTATCAACAAAAAAATACCTCAACCCACTTCTACTGGCTAGTATAGTGGAGTAAGGGTCGAATCCCACAGAGATGGATGTAGGCGAGATACACTTGCGATGACATTCTGGGAGCGGTTGGTTAGCTACCACGCTTTTTTTGGGGTTGAGTTTTACCTAGTCAGAAAATGAAATGGAACATATACCCCTCCTGACCAGTAGGTCAGGATGGGCTCTAAATGCTGCGTGCTAAAAGAAATTAAAGTGCGTGTGTAAATTAGGGTATGAATGTGTATGTGAGAAGCTACTAGACGAAACTTACTAAAAATGGCTAGACAAAAGGTAAAGAAAATCAAAGGACATGCTGGCAGACTGTCCCCTGGGTGTGCAGAAAAGCTGAAAAAGTGTCAAGTACAAAAGCAAAAAGCAACAAAAGCAACACAAGTGGTCCCATTCTTTGATTATGACATTATCTTCTTCACCAAGCTAAACAAACAAGATCTAACAAACTCCATTGATGAATGATCAAGCTTGAAAATTCGTAAATGCAATATTTAACTTGAAATCGAGAACGAAAGCTAAGAAAACTGAGATATGCGCAAACTGGTTAGCGGGACAAGGTGGCAGAAGCAAGCAGAAACGATTCCCATGCATTTTTTGAGGAACTTAACCCGACTAAAACTTGTAAACACTCCAAGAAAACCTAGATCTAACTAAGCCAAGCATATTCAAGCACTTAAACAACAGAAATCAACATAAAACTACCAGATCTAGCTACTAGGCAGAAAGAAATACTAAGCAAGCTGAAACACAAAATAAAACCACAATAAACTTCATTGCATTCAAGATTATCACCCAAAAGATGTTCCAACTAAGTAGCTACTGGAATCCAAGTCAAAGGAAAGCAAAAACAAGTACTTAAACTAAGAAATCTTAAAAACAAAGCAGGTAAAAGATTGTTTGGCTCATCGGAAACTGAAACTGGAAGAATTTCTGGAACTACGGCGGCTGGAATGAATCAGGCATGATGTTCCTCGCCCGCAGGTGACCGGAATCTTCAAGTCAGGCTGCTGGATTTAGATAGAACTAAGAGCTAGTAGAGCTATTCTCCTCAAAAGTGATGTAGTAGTGATGGTAAGTCCTAATTGAAGTGGTGTAAAAAATCTCCCTTTTCTTTATGTTCAACTCCTATTTATAGGGTGGCTTGCCCTAATTTCTAGGGCTTTCTCTTCATGTGGAATGTCAATTTTGCCCTTCTTTAGATAGGTGATTATTCCAAGCAAGTCCTTTCTTCTCGTGTCCAGTTCTGTAGCATCCATCCTGGCCAGTTTGCGTATTTTCTGCTCATACTAACCAGTTTGCACACTTTTCGCAGCTTTTTCACTCAAATTCCTTCTGAACCTTTCCTCCTGATTTAGTACTTCAACCTGCACACTTTAACAACTATTTTGCAGATATTATCCAATAATGCACCTTATACTGACCAGTAACCAGGGCCGAGAACGAGACTCATCACTGTTCTACCGGTCAGTATGCAACCTCAGTATGTGGTTGTAGTGGAATCTTATCCACTACTCCCACTTCACTATTCTCCTTAAATACCTTTAGCTTATGTCCATTTACAATAAAAGGTTCAGAGTTAGAAAGACTCCCTGAAATTTCCACTGCTTTATTAGAACGGAGTGCGGTTATGATATAGGGTCCTGTCTAATTCGACTTGAGCTTCCCTGGCAATAGCTTCAATCTTGACTAAAAGTGTAGTACTTTCTGGCCAACATGGAGGTCCTTGGTCCTTAGATTTCTGTCGTTCCACAACTTAGTTCCCTCCTTATACCACATGGCAGAGTCAAACGATTCCAATCTAAGTTCCTCTAACTCTTGTAGCTGTAGCTTCCTTTCCTCCTTATAGGCTCCATCATCCATATTAACTTGTTGGACTGCCTAGTATGCTCGGTGTCCGATCCCTACTGTTAAGTGGCGCATCTTCCCAAAGACGATCCGGTACAGAGACATGCCTATTGGAGTTTTGTACGATGTCCGATATGCCCACAGAGCATCCTCTAACCTCACACTCCAGTCCTTCCTAATAGTGTTGACTGTCTTTTGCAGAATCATCTTTATCTCTCAGTTAGAGATCTCTGCTTGCCTGTTCACTTGCGGGTGGTAGGGGCTAGACAGTCTGTGATGAACACCGTACTTCTTCATCAAGGCTTCGATTGTGCGGTTAAAGAAGTGGGTTCCTTAATCAGATATGATGGCCCTTGGCACACCGAACCGGGTGAAAATATTGCTCTTGAGGAATTTGGCCACCTCCTTTGCTTCACACGTGCTCGTAGCCTTGGCTTCTGCCCATTTGGAGACATAGTCAACTGCAACCAAAATATACAAATTCCCATAGGATGCAAGAAATGGACCCATGAAGTCCATCTCCCATATATCGAACAGCTCGCAAACAATCACCGGTACTTGTGGCATTTCATCTCGTGCAGAGATCCCACCGGTCAGTTGACAACGTTCAAAACTTCTACAGAACTCGTAGGCATCCTTGTTGAGGGTTGGCCAATAAAATCCGCTATCCTAGATCTTCCTTGCCATTTTCTTGGGTGTCCCCCACATGCCAAGGAATGGCAATGTGTCAATACGTCTCGCTGCTCCCAGTTAAGAACGCACCTTCTGATCACTTGATCTGTCCCAACTTTTCAAAGATATGGGTCTTCCCAAAAATAGTATTTCGCTTCACTCTTGATCTTCATTCTTTGAGCCTAGGTGATGCTCGGTACTTCTGGAAGCTCTCCTGATACTAAGTAGTTGGCTAGGTCCACATACCAAGGTTCCTGCCCTACCTTTTCTTTTCCTTTCACTGTAATATCCTGGCCAGTAAGCTTCATCACTTCCTCCCAATCTATCCTTCTATCAGCAAAAATTACTTCACACTGGTGTTCCTCCGGAAACCTGTCGTGCACCTCATCGCTGTTCCCATTTTGCACGATCCTACCCAAATGGTCTGCTACGTTGTTCTCGACCCCTTTTTTATCCTCTACCTCCCAATCAAATTCTTGTAACAGGAGTACCCATCGGATCAAGCGGGGTTTGGATTCTTTCTTGGCAATCAGGTACTTAATGGCTACATGGTCAGTATAGACGATGACCTTGGATCCCAACAAGTACTACCGAAACTTCTCGAATGAGTATACCATGGCTAACATCTCTTTCTCAGTGGTGTCTTAATTCCTTTGGGCTTGATTTAAAGTCTTAGATGCGTAGAAGATCACATACCTTTTTCCGTCGATTTTCTGACCCAAAACAGCTCCCATTGCATAGTCGCTGCCGTCGCACATAATTTCAAAATTAAGCTCCCAATCAAAATTGAACTCCACCTCGTTTTGAAGAAGTCTGGTAAGGGGTACGGCGATTTTGGCGAAATCCTTAATAAATCGTCGATAAAATCCTATGTGCCCCAGAAAACCCCTTATTTCTTTCTGGTCAGTAGGGAAGGGTAGTTTGGAAATGACGTCCACTTTGGCTTGATCCACCTGGATACCTCTCTCTGACACCACATTCCCTAGGATGATCCCTTCCGTCACCATGAAATGACACTTCTCAAAATTCAAGACTATGCTCTTAGCTTGACAACTCTCCAAGACTATATCTAAATGATGAAGGCATGAGTCGAAAGAGTCTCCGTAGACTGTGAAATCATCCATGAATATTTCTATGCACTCCTCGATCAAATCGGAAAATATACTCGTCATGCATCGTTGGAATGTCCCTGGAGCATTGCAAAGACCGAACGGCATGCGTCTATACGCATAGGTTCCAAATAAGCATGTAAAGGTGGTCTTGTCCTGGTCCTCATGGTCCACGTAGATTTGAAAATACCCGCTATACCCGTTAAGAAAACAAAAGTACTTCTTCCCAGCCAGTCGCTCCAACATCTGATTGATGAACGGTATGGGGAAGTGGTCTTTCCTGGTTGCGGCGTTCAGTTTGCGGTAACTATGCATATCTGCCAACCAGTGACTAGCCCGGTTCGTATCAGCTCATTCCTCTCATTTTGGACTACTTGAATCCCGGACTTCTTGGGGACCATGTGGACGGGGCTACCCACTCACTATCGGGTACTCAATAGATAATCCCTAATGACAACAACTTTAAGATTTCCTTCAATATCTCCTCCCGCATGTTGGGGTTCACCTTCCTCTATGAATCTCGATGTGCTTTCGCCCCCTCTTCTAATTTGATATGATGCATGTAGACGTCGGGGCTTATTCCCACCAAATCTGTAAGGCTCCATCCAATCGCTTTTTTGTTCTTACCTAGAATGGTCAGTAGTCTCGCCTCTTACTTTCATGTCAAGCTGCTGCTTATAATTACTGGGTATGAGTTCTCCTCCCCTAAGAAAGCATACTTTAGTGTTGCTGGTAGTTTCTTCAACTCAACTTATGGGGAAAGTGTGTCTGCTGGTAAAGGGTTCCTTGCAGTATCCCCCTCTTTCTCTAACTCTCCATCTGAAGATTCATCTGTACTGACTGGTAGCTTAGCCCCTGCGGCTCCAACGAATTCTGATTTCTGACAAAAATCCTTAATAGCTCTTTCTATCTCTTCGTCAGTTAACCCTTGGCTACTGATTAGATCGCACCATGCGGCTGCTTCTACATCAGCTTGTTCATACACATCCAATGCTTGTAGCTTTTCCTACAATTATTTGGTCTCAAGAAAATCTTGGACTAGGGGGTCAATCACATCAATATAGCATAGATTTTCAGAATCGATAGGCTTTTTCATGGCTTCATTGATATCAAATGTGAATTTCTCCCCATGAAAATCAATGCAAATTGTCCCCTCAGCCATGTCCACTATCGTCTTGGTTGTTCTCAGAAATGGCCTCCCTAGCAAAATACCACTAGACTCTCTAGCTTCACACTCAGTCATCTTGATCACATAAAAGTCAGCAGGATAAGTAAAATCATGTACTCTCACCAACACATTTTCTAACACACCCTCACGATTTATGCATGACCTATCATCCAGTTGGATTAACACCCTAGTACTTGATAACATTACTCCCTTCAACCGGTTATAGATCGATAATGGCATAACATTTATAAAGGCTCCCAGATCACACATTGCATGCTCGATTTTTACATCTCCTATAGTTATAGGCAAAGTGAACATACCTAGATCGGCTCTCTTGGGCGGTAGCTTTTACTGCACAATTGGTGACGCTATCCCTTCCACCATGATCTTTCCATCCTTCTGGGCTCTCCCGGCTATGAATTCTTTGATAAATTTTCCAAGCGGGGGTAGTTTCACAGCCTGGAGAAATGGTATGGTAACATCCAGCTTCCGAAAAATAGACAAGTAATCCACTGGGTTTTCTTTCTTTCTTTTAGTCACGAAACGATAAGGGAATGGTTTCTTTCCTTTCACCTCGTCTCTCGATTCTTCAATAGCCTCCCCGGAATTTTCCTTGGGTACATCCTGGGCTAGAATCTCCTTCGTTGTCCCTTTTTCCTTATGAAGGTCTACTTTCGGCTGCATGTCCCCGGTGTCACTTTTTCCCAATGGCTCCTCCTCCAAGAAAAATGGATCCTGCACTGGACTTCTTCGGTTGCGGTTCCTCATAGGTTTTACCAGAGTGTAATGTGACCTTCCTCACGTTTGCCTTCTTAGGTACGTGGACTGTGGATGGAAGTTTCCTAGAATTCCCTTTCATTTCACCCATCGAACTTGCCAGTTGGGCCAACTGCCTATTCATCATATCAATGTTCGCTTTATGCTCCTTCTGGGCATTCTGCATCCCCTGCACTACTTCATTGTTGGATTGCAACTCACCCTTGATACTTTGCTGCGAAGCGAGCAGTTCTCCCATCATGTCCTCCATAGATAGCCTCGACCTATTAGGGTATTAGGACTGACTTGGCCCTTGGTGCTGGTTATACTGTGGGTTTTGGTTGGCTTGGAAGTTGTGGAAGTTTTGCTAGTTCTGGTTGGGTGAGTATTGGTTATACTGGCTAGGAGGGTTATACTGGTCTTGGTGGTATTGATTCTGGTTCTGGTTCTGGTTCTGAAACTGGTTCTGGTTCTGCTGATGTTGCGAACTTTGGTTGGGTTGATTCTGGTAATTTTGGAAGTTTCTTTGGTGGGGTGGTACATAAACAGGGTTCGAGCTCTGGTTTTTGTGGGTTTTGGGTGTGGTGTTGTGAGTTGTGGGGTTGTTGGTTTCTTCCTGACCAGTTGAACTGGTGGTCGGGGTTTGCTAGGCCACGGTTGAAGTTTTGGTTCTGTGGTGGATGATAATTTCTCTGACCTTGACCTTGGCTTTGATTTTGGTTTTGGCATCCATCTCCCCATCGAAAATTCGGATGGTCCCTCCATGGCGCGTCCCGCTGTCTCCCCTGAATCCAATTCCTACCATCATTATAATACCTGACCGCATTGACTTGCTCCATATTGACGAACTCATTAGGCTGATCATAATTTGGCCCTTGATTCCCCTGCTCTGCACCCTTGTAGCTCCCAGTTGGAGAAGGTGGTGGTGCGTTCTTCTTGATTGCGCTCAGGAGTGTCTTTTTCAGCTCTTCTATTTTCAAATCCATCTTCTGCTCTGGCTTCTGCTCCTGGTCAGTAGACGAGGCACTCGCAATTCTTTCTCTGTTGTAGCCACCCTTGAATTGTCGTACTCGTTCTTTGCACTCAACCCACTTCTACTGACTAGTATAATGGATGTAAGGGTCGAATCCCACAGAGATGAATGCGCTTTGGTAATTGTGGTGATATTTTGGAGAGGTTTGGTTAGCTACCACGCTTGGGTTGAGGTTCTACCTAACAAGAATCAAAGATGGAACTCTACTGACAAGGGGGTGTGAAAGATGTGTGAACGGCAGTTGTGTACGTGAATGCGTGGGAACATGTGTCTGAGAAATGGGTGGACAGTGCTAGGTTACTAACAATGGTTAAACAGAATATCAGAGAATAAGTGGTAGTTGGGTGGATACTCTGACAGATCTGCAGGTACAGCTACAAAAATAGAGGACAAAAGTGAAAAGTAGTTAAAAAGTAAGGTGGTCCCAAACTTGGATGACGTCTTCTTCTTCAACAAGAAGGAACCCAGATTAATAAACCCAAATTTATGGACAAGAATTGCAGATTAACAACTTCACATGAACAGATCTATGATTTAAAAACTCCAAAGCAAAGATTAAACTAACGAAACTGAAATTACGCCTACTGGGCAGCATGCAAGATGGCAGAACGCACGTAAACTGGGCATTTTCACTTAACCATTTCATATCTAAAATCTAACAGCTATCTAAACTCATGAACTCAGATCTAACAATTCGGAGAGTGAAAGCATGCATTCAACACATGGAAATCACAGTAGCAACTAGATCTAAGCTATCTAGGCAGAAAGAAACAATATCAAACAAGAACCGATGCATAAAAACAACTTCATATCAAAGAAAAGTTTGGATCGCAACTAAAATTTCACAGTAGATAAATATTGAAAATGCAACAGATCCAACGTAAGAAAACTCAGTGTGATTAACTAAGAAAGCAAGTAAAAATTGTTTTGCCACTCCGGGAGGTGGAACTGTTTACAATACGGAACACGTTGACTAGAACGAGAGGATGTGGACCTCCGGCGGAATGGTGGAACTCTCAGGAGACCATGGTTGTGGCGAAGAATTAGAATGTGAAGTACGAGCTGAAAGGTTGATCTACCGAGAGAACTACTCTAACTAAGAGTATGAAAAATGATGAACTTCGATGGTGATTTCTCTCCAAGTGGCTCTCTTTTATATGGAGGCCTACCCTTGATTTTTAGGGTATACTCTCTTCGCGAATTGACCTTTTTGCCCTTACTTGTGGTTGATCGTCCCAGCAATTCTTCTTCTCCATCTCGAACCTTTTCTGGCACATACTGGTCTGTATGGTAACATTCTGACGCCCATTTCACCTGAGCTATCTGAGTTTGTCCAACTGACTAGAACCTCTTTTCCTGCACACCTTAGCAACTACTCCCTCCGTTCCATAGTAGTGGAGTCATTTTGCCATTTTGGTACGTTCCATAGTAGTAGAGTCATTTCCTTTTTTAGTAAAAGTTAACACATTTCTTCTCACTTACTTTACTCTCTCTTACTTTATTCTCTCTTCATCTCTCTACTTTCTTAATCTCCGTGCCGAAAAGAAATGCCCCCACTACTATGGAACGAGGGAGTATTTTGCAGATATATTCTAATTATGCACATTATACTTACCAGTAACCAAGGCCTAAAATTTGACTTATCAGTCACCGCTGCTGCAGATCCGGCCGTCGCCGCTGGATAGGTGCTGCTGTTTCACCGGGACAGCCTACCGCCGCCACGCCTGCTTGGTCAGTGCAGCTCTCCGTCGCTATCCAGCCGCTGCTGCTGCCACCGCCGCGGTGCTACTGCCTCTGGCCGTCTCCATTTCACACGCCGGAACGCCGCAAGTTCCATCGCAGCAGCCGTCTCACCTCCGTCGCTACTCTTATCTCCCGGCGGTAAGTCCTCCCCCCAAAAAATTCTAATTCTCCTAATCGATTTTGATTTGTTTCTCAGATGATTTCGTCGGTTACAAAACTTCTACACCATTAAAGATTGGAGTTTGAACATACTGTGTTATGTGTTGTGAAACATGAAGCTATGCCTTAAGACGAAACGTGGGAAATTTCAGAATTAGAGGAAATTCCCTTTGATCGGAAGGAAAAATCGATCTCCAAAATGAATAGAAGTTGCGGAAGCTATGGAGACACACATACTGGAGATATGTTTAGTGAGAGAGCTCAAATCTGCATTTTTCATTAATTCGAATGTAACTAGATATAATACATATATTCTCTATTCGAATGATCTAGATTATTGTATTAATCTACTTTAACAAACTCTGCAAGGCATGTTTCCTCTTTAAACCGCGCAACACCACGTCGCGCCAAGTACATATGTGGTCCTCCATCTTAGCTTGCTTGTACTCGGCTTCGGCTCGTGTGTGGTTAACAATTGGCTGTTCTTGCACAGCACGTGCTTCAATCCTCTTTGTCTCATTCGCGTCTCCAGAATGTGGCTTGAGACCATGATCCATAATTTGATCAACTTGATCATTACGACCATGATTAATCTCAACATTGTTGGAAGCAGCTTGACAAACAGCTTGATTAACTTGGTATGCAGTGGCTTGAGCAGAGACTTGGTATGCAGCGACTTGACTAGTGGCTTGATCAACTTGATGTGCAGTGGCTTTGTCATCACTTCTAACACGCCCCCTCAATTCGAGCGAGGCTAGAGAAACTAATCCCAACCTTTTTCTTAGCTTCACAAAGGATTGAAGACCTAGAGGTTTAGTGAATATATTTGCAATCTGATCCCCGATTGGAACATGCCTCAACTCAATCTCCATGCTTAGAACCTTGTTACGAACGAAGTGCATATCCAACTCCATATGTTTAGTCCTTGCATGTAAGACTGGATTAGTAGCCAAGGCAATCGCACTCATATTGTCTACCCAAATAACTGGAGTACTCTTCTTCTTAATCCTTAATTCTACAAGCATTAAGGTCAACCAAGTCACCTCTGACGCCGCTTGAGCCAAACTCCTATATTCAGCTTCAGTGCTTTACCTTGCAACTACAGTCTGCTTCTTGACACACCAGGATATCAGATTCCTTCCATGATAAGCACACACCCCTGAAGTTGACCTTCTATCATTAAGGTCAGTCGCCCAGTCAGAATCAAAAAAAGGCTGTAATATCTCCATTTGATTTTCTAATTTGAATTCCATAGTCAAGTGCCCCTGATAGATATCTCAAGATCCTTTTTACTGCCCTCCAATGTGTATCCAGTGGATTAGCCATGAATTGGCTCACTTTATTCACAGCAAAGTTAATGTCTGGCCAGGTAATAGCTGCATACTGTAAATCACCTACTATGCATCTGTAAAGTCTTGAATTTGATATGGGTTCACCATTGTTTTTGCTGAGTTCAGAGGTTGACATCATAGGGGTTGGACACCCCTTTGCTCCAGTTATATTAGCTTTCTTTGAAAGATCTTTGATGTAGTTAGACTGACAAAGAAGAAGTCCATTATCACTTGTCTTAACCACTTCAACACCTAGAAATAGGCTCACATCCCCAAGATCTTTCAAAGAAAAAGAGTTGTTTAACTGAGAAATAACCTGTTCAATGAATGAAGGATAATTTCCAGTAATAAGCATATCATCAACATAGATCAATAGGTATATAATTTCTGCTCCCTTTTGTCTGAAAAACATAGAGACATCAGTCTTTGACTGAGTGAACCCCAGAGTCAGCAATACTGAGTGTACTGTGAAAAACCAAGCTCTTGAAGCCTGCTTAAGGCCATACAAAGTTTTGTTGAGCTTGCAAACCAAATGAGGTCCACCTTGCTCAAATCCCAGAGGTTGCTTCATATAAATATCTTCTCTCAACTCACCATTCAAGAATGCATTATTCACATCAAGATGAGTAACACTCCAACCAAGTGAAACTGCTAGACCGAGAATGAGTCTAATTGTGGTAGGTTTTACAACTGGACTAAAAGTTTCATTGAAATCAAACCCAGGTTGTTGAGAAAAACCTTGAGCAACCAACCTAGCTTTGTGTCTAGCCACAGCACCAGATAAATGAAATTTTAGTTTAAAAACCCAGGTGCAGCCTATAAGATTCTTGCCTGGTGGAAGTGATGTTAAAATCCAAGATTTGTTTTTTAGGAGAGCAATAAATTCATCCAGCATAGCATTCTTCCAGGTAGGAATGAGTAAAGCTTCAACAACAGATTTAGGTAGATAGGACGGAGATGTGGTAATGGTGAAGAGTTTAGGTCTGAAGATCCCAGATTTGGATCTCGTGGTCATGGAGTGAGTAGGCTGAATTGGCACATCTAGAGATGTAGGTGCATTCTCAAAATGGGATTGATCATGGGAATGCAAGATAGGTTGAGAATGATCAAAAGCTGAGTCAGAGGGATGCTGAGAAGGACTATGTGGTGATGATGGAGGAGAAGGAACTGAGTTAGTGAAAGGCAGTTGATGAGTGATGGAAACAGACTGGAAAGGAAAATGTGAAGTATGATGACATGGGGGACGAGACTCAGTAGGGTTTGACTTATTTTAAGAAGGTTGTTGAAAAGGAAAGATAGACTCATCAAAGATAATGTCTCTAGTGACTATGACTTTCCCATCAGGTAAGAGAGCTTTATACCCCTTATGTGAAGGACTATACCTGATAAGTCATATTCTAGGCATTGGTTATTGGTCAGTATGATGCACATAATTGAATTCTATCTGTAAAACAGTTGCTTAAGTGTGCAGGTTGAGTGTTCTAGCCAGTAGGCAAGGCTTTAGATACTTCAGCTGAAAAGGGCGTCAGAACGATTACATACTGACCAGGATGCATGCACAAATGGCTTGAGATGGAGAACAAGGATAGCTGGGACTGATTCGACCGCAATTAAGGGTAAAGAAGTCATCTCGCCATGAGGTTTTACCCTAAAATCAAGGGTAAGCCTCCCTATAAAAGGAAGCCACTTGGAGAGAGAAGGGGGAGTTAGTTAGAGATCATCATCCACTCTTAGATAGAATTTTCTCGGTAGTTCAGTCTTTCAAGCCCAGTCCAAAGTCTCATTCCTCGCCACAGCCATGATTACCTGAGTTCCAGAAGTTCACCGGATGTTCCAAATGTTCTCATTCCAGCCAGTGTGATCGTAGTTTAGCTATTCCATCGCCCGGAGTGGCAAACAATCTTTAATCGCTTTCGTAGTTTATTTTCACTTGTTTTTCTTACGTTGGATCGGTGAACTTTTCTCTATTTTCTGATTTGAAATATTTTAGTTGTGATCCAAGCCTTATTTTGCTATGAATTTGCTTTTGATGTTTTCTTATTTTTGACTTCCTTTCTTCTTGCCTAGATAACTCAGTTTCAGCTGCATCAGTAATTTTCAAGTGTCACAAGCATGTTTTCATTCCCGATTGGTAAATCTGAGTTATAAGTGTAGTTAACTTTTAGATTTTGATTCAGAAATGGTTAAGTGTGGAAATCTAGTTAACGCGAGTTCGCCACCTTGCATGTCACCCAGTAAGCACGATTTACAGTTTCACTAGTGTAGTCTCAGGATTTGATGTTTAAATCGGTGGATCTGAGTTGTGGTTTGTTAAATCTGAAGTTGTTCATAGAGTCTGGATTTCATTTGATTTTCGATCATGTTGTTTGGAGAAGATGATGTCCACATCCTAGTTTGGGACCACTTTTACTTTTTGGGTTACTTTATGCTTTTTAGCTGGTACCTTACAGATCTGTCAGCCCAGCCACTACAACTACCACTTATTCTCTGATTTTCTGTTTAGTCTTTTACAGAAACCCAGCACTTTTTGAATATTTCCCGTTGTACCATGTCCACGTACACCGTTGTAGACCAAACACCCGTTACACCTCCCAGCCAGTAGGATAACCTCTTTAATTCTCGCCTAGGTATAAACTCAACCCGAGCGTGGTAGCTAATCAAACCCTCAAGAATATCACCACAATTTCCAAGGCGCATTCATCTCTGTGGGATTCGACCCTTGCCTCCACTATACTAGCCAGTAAAAATGGGGTTGAGGAATTATTGATACCAGGTTCAGGATTAGCCGGGATTTCTATACTGATCAGTAGGATATACCCTTGCCTTAACGACACCTGCAAACCTGCTCTTTCAAATGGCATCGTTGCCAGGGATGGAAGGCGTTATTCACTGTTATTGTGAGTGATACTCTGGTGTACATATTGTGGATAATTTTTCTCTTTCTTTTTATTTCAGTTTATGAGAAGCAGTGCGACTCCTGACCAGTGGAGACCGAAGATACTTCATCGAGGCTTTATACTCGTAACCACTTGATCCGGCCTGTCGACAGCTTTGTCCGATTTAGGTTCAAGCAGTGACGAGGAGCAAGACACCATAGAAGGGCCGATACCAGAAGAGATACCACTATTGGAAGGTAACCCGAAGGAGATGGCTGCCAACGTAGATGATGAACCACAAATCGGGACGCTGAATGCACATATCGGTGGAGAACCACCTCAAGCCATAGTTGTGACCCCAGGGCAAACTTCCTGCGATGTGAAGCCTCATATGATCGCAATACTTCCTACATACTGCGGGAAGAGTTACAAAGGGTCGTATGAGTTCCTTCATGAGTTTTGTAAAATTTGTAGGGCACGGAGAAGGCCAGCAGGAGCGACTGAAGATGATTATAGACTGAAGGCTTTGTCGTTCGTACTGAAGGGGGAGGCTAACACCTGGTTCATGCGCCTGCCTCCCGACTCCATTGAGAGTTGGGCCGATTTCAAGCTGGTATTCCTAGGCGAGTTTTTCCCGTCATCCAAGACAAGCGCGCTGAAGAGGGAAATAACTAGTGTGAAGCAAAGGTACGATGACCCTTGAGCAATTATTGGGAGAGGTATATGGGCCTTTTAGATGCATGTCCCAATCATCGCATGGCGGGCATTGAGATACATCATACCTTCTATGAGGGGATGAACATAACAACCAAGGACCTGGCCAATTCGTCATCGAGGAGGAAGCTTTACGCAGCTACAGGTCAGCGAAGCGAAGAGGGTCCTAAGGAAGCTACTGAATGCGAAGAAGGAGTATGACCATTCAAGGGATGGATACAACCGAGAGAGGGTTGCAAGTGCCTCATCTGCTGACCAGGAGCAGAAACTTGAACAGAAGATGGATTTGAAGATGGAAAAGCTGAAGAAGTCACTTCTGAGTGCAATTGAGAAAAACACTCCACCACCCTCTCTAACTGGAAGCAACAAGGGTGCAGAGCAGGGGAATCAAGGGGTTCCATACGATCAGTCAAATGACTTGGTCAGTATGGAGCAGGCTAATACTGCCGGGTATTTTAACTCAAATGGGAATTGGATCCAGGGGAGAGAACGGGACGCACCATGGAGAGATCACCCAAATTTTCTATGGGGAGATGGGGGCCAAAATCAAAACCAAGGTCCAAGTCAGAATCAATACCAACCCCAGCCGAACCAGAATTTCAACCGTGGCCCAGAGAATCCAAACAACCAGTTCAACTGGTCAGGAAGAAACCCTCCAGAATACCACCACAATCACTCCCAATTGTCACCATCTCTGTGGGATTCGACCCCAACCTTCACTATACTACCCAGTAGAAGAGGGTTGAGGAATTATTGATACCGGGTTTAGGTTTAGCTGGGGATTGTTTTATCCTGATCAGTAGGATACACCTTTGCTTGAACGACACCTACGCAAACCTGCTCTTTCAATACCCCATGAATATACACTTAACAGACCTAAACTGCAATTTGTGTTTATTGTAAGGTCTAGTGAAAGGAAAGCAAAGGCAACCAAAGACCCTTAAGGCAAAATAGTCTGGTTTCTTGAGAAAGAGCTTATCATGTGGAGAGTAGTTTTTGATGACCTTGGAGGGCATTAGATTAATCAAATGAACTGTTGTAACGAAGGCTTTATCCCAAAAGGATTGAGGCAATGAGGATTGAGACAAGAGAGCTAAGCCAATCTCCACTATGTACTTATGCTTTCTTTCAGTTAGGCCGTTTTGTTGAGGAGTGTAAGGGAAGGAGACTCTATAAATGATTCCACACTCCTTAAGGTAAGGAACTAGACTCTGAAACTCACCTTCCCAATCAGATTGTAGGATTTTAATTTTTGAACTCAAAAGGTTTTCAGCTAAGGCCTTGAACTATTTGAAGACAACAGCTAAGTCACCTTTGGCCTTGAGAAGGAAAATCCATGTGAATCTGGAGAAATGATCAACAAATAACACATAATAAGAGTATCCATTTCTGGATCTGACAGGAGATGGCCCCCATAGATCACTATAAACAAGCTCAAGAGGGGAGTGATATTCTGACACAGAATTGGAATGTGGTAACCTATGTGCTTTGGAAACTGAACAAGGTAAGCAAAGCGAAGGATTTTTCATTTCATTGAATGGAATATTACAACTGCTTAGAGCAAGCTTTACTACATCAAGAGTAGGATGACCTAATCTATTATGCCACAAGGACGAATCCTGACTAGGTACACAGAAAGAGCTACTGCTAGATTTAGAATCGGCTAAGCTCAGTGAATGAACAACTGGATATCCTTGACTGGAAGAAGAAATAGAGCTAGTGCCTCTCTTGATTAGGGAATGATCTACTAGAAAGTGATAAAGACCTCTCTCAAGGGTTCCTTGGAGCACAACTTCCTTGGTGCTCATATCCTTAACAAAACAGAATTTTGGGTGAAACTCAAAAAATACAGAATTGTCTTGAGCAAATTTGGAAACACTAAGAAGATTCTTAGTGATGTTAGGAACATGTAAGATATTTTTAAGATGAAGCTTTCTGGAAGAATTAGCTGAATGAGATTTAAAAACACATTCTCCAATATTTGCAATATTAACATCATCTCCATTACCAAGCAAGAGCGTCTTACCTCCTGTGTACTTTGAAGTGATGTTGAGGTTGTTGAGATCATTTGACACATGATGGGTACCAGCTTGAGGAAGAGCTTGTGCCATAATTAAATTCTGAGGGTACCAACTTGATTGAGAACTTGGAACTGATTGAAGCAAATGTGCCGAGGGATTAAAATACCCTTGTTGCTGTTGCTATGGTGCACTTCCTCTGAATTGAACTTGAGGAGGTGTATAGTTTTGTTCAAACCTGTGCCAACACTTGGCTGTAGAATGTCCAGGCTTCTCAAAAAGTTGGCACACTATCTTGTTAACTCCTCTTCCATAAGATCTGCCACCATGATCACCTCTCTGATTTCTTCCCCCAAAGCCTCTTCCACCTCCAGATTCAAGGCTACTGTTGTTGAAGCTTTGCTGGTCCCTTTTCTGCCCAGATTGATGTTGGACAAGGTTGAGTGTTGGCTGTGTACCTTCTACTCTCGCTGATTGATCTCTAGTAGTTTCCATTTTAGATTCGAAACTGGGCAAGAAAGCACTGACATCTCTAATACTCCATGGATCTGATCTGAAGGTAACTGCACAAACAGCAGGATCATAATCTTGTCCAAGACCTCTTAAGATGTGGAGAACTTGTTCTCCCTCTGAGATTTTGCAGCCAACTGATCCTAGCAAGTCAAAATAGGTTCTCATCTTTCCCAAATAATCAGTCATGGACATCGCTTCTTTCTTTAGATTCTGCATCTGCTGCCGATATTGCATAACCTTTGCGGTTGAGCGGCTTGGAAAATTAGTCTCCAGAGCATTCCATATGTCTCTGGCAGATCTGAGGTCAACCACTAAGGTTAGAGCATTTTCCGATAAAGAAGACAACAGTCATCCAGCCACCCTTCTATCTTGTCTTTGCCAAGTTGTGAACGCATGATTTACCACCATGGACTCTCCATCTCGATTAATAATCATCTGTGGAGGCGGTTCAGTTTCTCCTCTAACAAAACCTTCTAGGCCATAGCCATACACAACAACATCTACTTGCTGCTGCCACTTAAGAAAATTTCCATCAGTCAGTTTAACTGAAATGGGGGGCAACTTATAAAAGATTGGTGGCAGCGTTGCCACCGGAATAGTTTCATTGGCTTCTGCCAATTTTTAAGTAATGAAAGAAAAAAAAACGAAGGGCAAAGAGCCAGGATAAAACAGATCATGCTCTGATACCATGAAAAGAAGCTGCGGAAGTTATGGAGACACACATGCTGGAGATATGCTTAGTGAGAGAGAGCTCAAATATGCATTTTTTATTAATTCGAATGTAACTAGATGCAATACATATATTCTCTATTCGAATGATCTACATCATTGTACTAATCTACTTTAACAAACTCTGCAAGACATGTTTCCTCTTTAAACCACCCAACACCACGTCGCGCCAAGTACATATGTGGTCCTCCATCTTAGCTGGCTTGTACTCGGCTTCGGCTCGTGTGAGGTTAACAATTGGTTGTTCTTGCACAGCACGTGCTTCAATCCTCTTTGTCTCATTCGCGTCTCCAGATTGTGGCTTGAGACCATGGTCCACAACTTGATCATTACGACCATGATTAATCTCAGCATTGTAGGCAGCAGCTTGACCAACAGCTTGATCAACTTGGTATGCAGTGGCTTGATCAACTTGGTATGCAGTGGCTTGAGCATAGGCTTGGTATGCAGCGGCTTGACCAGTGGATTGATCAACTTGATGTGCAGTGGCTTTGTCATCACTTCTAACAATGAACTCTTTCAGCCAGTATTTTCTTTGAGATTTTGAGAGAATGATTTAATTTACAGAATCAGTGGAATATATATAGGCAAAACTGATAGATATTGATGGATTTGGTGGTTGGAGAGATTTTAGGGAAGATGTGGATATTGATGAATAAACCATGTACAATGAAGTTAGGAGAAGGAATTCATGTTGACTGAGGATTTGACTGCAGGATTAGAATAATTAATTAATATTTCAGCTTCTTAAAATTGGTCCCGGCTAAAAGAAATAAAATGGGTATAAAAATTTGGGGTGTTACAGGCATGATAGCAAAATTAATATTGAAAATCCAGAGACAAAAAAGAAAAACAGACGATGAAGAATGCATCCCAATTTTGTACTAGAGAACTGCCCGAGAAAAGATGGCAAAACGGATTAGATGACAGCAACAAATTTTGAGAGCTAATAAGCATGAAATGCGTTAGTATTATGTGTTCCAATAGTCATTTCTCGATTTATACATATCATTATTCTTGTATATAGATCATGTTATTCTTCTCTCTGTCAATTCAAATTGTTCTCAATGGGACATCAATATTAATAATAATACCAAACACGAAGGAACTAATAAGGATCGCAAATTAACAGTTGAAGTTTAACTATACACATTAACTCACATTTTAAAATTGAATCATTGTAGCAAGTACTCTGTCACGACCGCCCCCTAGGGTTAATAAAAGCAGGCGGTCGCGACATAAAGGGGCTTAATGAACGGGCATAGAAGACTAGGGTTTCAACAGAGGTTTGACCAAAAATTAAAGTTTAATAATTAAACGACCAAATGTATTTATGTTTAATAAATGAAAAGTCTAAAGGTTTGACATTATTCAAAAGATAAAGAGTTTCCAACATTTAATCAAACAGTTTCACAGTTAAATAGAAATATAATTAAGAAAAAAATATCACAGCGGAAGCATCCAAGAGAAAAGTGAAGTCATGTGTGAAGACACAACGACACTCGCAGTTTCAAAACAACCATAGCATATTATTAGTTCTGCTCAACACCACCAACCGCTCGTCGCTGCTCAACCTGCACATAAGGAAAACACATGCAGGACTGAGTACTTATGAAAATACTCAGTGGCTCATGCCGAAAACATTTTAAGTTAAGAGATATATGTTATCATGCCATACGTAAGTAACCATCGGGGTTTAAGCTTTAGAAAGGCCCGAGGAACTCAAAATATTTTCCAATTTTTCAAAATAGCGACTGCACAGTCATTTTTCCCCATCGTCGTCAACCATATATGCTAATACATGACAAGGAATGCGTCCGCAAACCAGGTCACTAGACCGGCCAGCCCGTACGCTAGCACACGATCTACCATAGGTGTACACTAATCCACGTAGGGTTTGCGGCCCTACGAGGACCCGAACTCGATTTATATAACAGGCAACAGCCACATCAGATAGGCACGTTAAAACAAACCACGGCATGATAATCGCTTTAAACCACCCTTATCGCTCCACAGTCATACGTAAAGAGTTTAGTAAAAGAAAACCCACAAATAATGTAGGGTAGAAAAGAAGCCCACCTCGACCGTTTAGATTTCGACTACTGCTTTCCCTTTGTTATCACGCTTCGCGCAGGAGTTATCACCTTTAGATAATATATATCTTATCAATCAGTCACAAATATCGATTAAATATTATGCATGTCCCTAACGTTTCCCTTTTCCCATCTTTGAATAACACATCACGTCATCACATATATAAATCATGTATATCACTTATAACAACATAGTTGTTTTTGGAAAGATAGAAATCTGGCAGCACAGCGCAACCATTTTAGAAAAATCATTAAAACTTCGCCCGACTTCCGTTGGGGCTAATATTTTACCACACTTTAGTAGACTCATCAAATAACTTCCATTTTAAAAATCACGTCAAAATAACCTTTTTAGGTCGGCCAAATAGAAAACGTAACCTACTGGTCGAGAAAACAGTTTCTGCCAGAAATGCGCAGTCAACTTTATAAATTCACCAAACATCCATCGTTTATCCAAATGCATTGACATTTGAACACAACACAGAAGACATCATGAAGTTTACTCAGGAAAAAAATCAATCAAATCGGAGTTCATTTGGTTGGTCAAAAACGTATCGGAATCTACTGTCCGAATCCACAGTTTTAGATGCTTCAAAATTTCGACTTAGGGTTTTATCCCCATTCATTCAAACACAATATTTCCATGTTTTTAACACACAAACATGCTTAAAAGAGTCCTCACACTCATGTTTTCATATATACATATATCATTCACCACAGATTCATTAAATCATCATACGATTTCATTCAAAACGCATACACACACACAAACACAAATTCCCACCGTTTAAACCCTTAGATTCGAAATCCCTACACTCACTAGATGCATGAGGGAGACAAAAGAAGAGTTGAGATGGAGAGGAATGAAGAATAGAGGCTTCATTGTACCTTTCTTGAACAAAACAATCGGTAGAAACGTTTAAAACTCTTGATTCTTCGACAAACTCTTGGCGAATCAAAAGGATCTTGAGTAGAGTAGAAGAACAAGTGTGGGAGAAGTGGAGAAGAGGGGAGGGGGCGTGTGATTGAGGTGGGAGGCGTGTGATAGGGTTTAGGTGTTAGGTTAGTCTTTTATTTATAGAGTTAGGAAATATCCCACAATTAATTGGAGATTTGAGAGAATAATTGAAATAAAGGATTGAGAGATTTGGGGAGATTTGATGGGGGGGGTAATTGGCGTGTGATTGAGGGAGAAATAAGGAGAATATTCGAAAATCATGGCTATCTAATTAGCCTTTGATTTAATTTGGTATTTTCACAGAGCAGAATAAAATAATACGGGGCAGGAAAATTAATAAAAATTCTCCCCAAATTAAATGGTAGTAGGCGTGTGATTTAACTCCTTCCACAAGGAATAATTTCCAAATCTTTAATAAATGAAGGTAAGGAAAGATTTTGCTAGGATACTCCAATTAAATCATGGAAAGAAATAATTAAAGGATCAAAATAAATAATGAATAAATCCCCTCATCCCAAAACATTTAAGAGATTTCGAAATCTCTCTTAGGAAAATAATAGGGGTCGATTTTCATCATGAAGGAATAAGATAATTAGGCTTTGGATTTAATTTGGATAATTATCCTAACACAATTAATTAAATCCAAGAAAAGAATTCCTCTCCAATAATTAATAGTGGTCGAACTCTTCTCCACAAAAGGGCAAGGTACTTATTTATGATCCTAATAAAATTTCACTCCCCTTATAATTCACCGCAATATATTTCGTTCCACATCAATTAATTTAAGCCACGTCATAAAATCAATGAATTTGACTCGGTCAAATCAAAATTAGGTCACCAAAGCAAACACATAACAATTCGTCATTTAATTGCGGTAATCAAAGCAATAAATACAATCGTCTTAGGGTTCGAGAATTAGGGTTCGAAAAGTGGGGCATTACATACTCCCTCCCTTGCTAATGGATGCATATTTCTTTTTGGATGTCCAAAGTAAATAAGTTATTTACTCTGTCCATTTCATAATAGTAGAGTCATTTTGCCATTTTGAGTCATTTTTATTTTTAGTAAAAATCAATACATTTCTTTCTTCTAATTTATTTTACTTTCTGTTACTTTATTATCTCTTCATCTCTATCTAACTTTTACATTTTCTACTTTATTCTTCTTTTATTTAACTCAATTAACACATTTTTTCTTAAATTATGTACCGAAAAGAAACGTCTCCACTAATATGGAACGGAAGGAGTACTTTTTTCTCTCTACTTTATTCCTTTTTTATTTTTTTCTCTCTATATCACTCCATCTCTTATTTTACTCCCCTCCACTTAATTAACAAAACTTTATTTTTTAAATCTCGAGCCTAAAAGAAATGTCTCATTTGGAGAGGGACGAAGGATTAAACAGAATTTAAAAGAGACGAAATCTATATATATATAAAAGGTGAGTTTTTGGTTGTTTTGAATAATATTTTATGCTAGGGATATGAATGCAATTTTGAAATATGAAGAGAACGACTCCTAAAGAATAACTCAACTGTAATTTTGAAACGGCTCCCACTAACTACAATGATAAATAATGTAATTTAAGCAGCCATTAAGATGTAACTGATTCCATGGACAAAAAATAATGAAGACAATATGAATGTATTCTAATGATGTAATTTAGGCAGCCCATAAGCATACAACATGAAGAGTATTCTAATGATGCAATTTAGCTAGCCAATTAGTATTTAATTTAGGCAATCAATTAGCGTTTAATTTAAAATGATTCTCCTATAATCATAAAATATTTTTAACATCAGTTAATTAATTAATATATACATCTATACAAAATTGGAGTTTTGAAGAAAATAATAAAATTATCATTTAGAATTTTACAACAAAATTAGAAAAATTAAAAGATTAATTTATAGATAAATTGACTGCTCATTCTGAACTTTTTTTTATAATATTAGTAACTAGGAGAAGTGGAAAGATTTTTGCTTATAAACTGACTACCCATTAAAAAAGTTTGAAGTTAAGTATTTAGAAAAAAATATGGGAGTGTGACATTAATACAATTAAAATTCTATCAATAAAGTTTACGAATATTGTGTATCAAAATTAATTTTCAGTTTCAGGAATAAAACAGACTATTAATTAGGAGCATTGACCCTCCACCATGATTGATTATTTACTGCCTATTCTTTTACTCATAGCTTTTGCATCTATATATATGTGGATCTTTTCACTTATCTAACAACCAAGTATTGTTAA